>NW_026924324.1:0-23389 GCF_032062105.1 Saccostrea cuccullata
TGTCTATTCCAACCTTGGAAAGAGTGTTTGTCATCTGTATGGTACTTTCAAGAGAAATGTCTTGGGTGGGTTTTTTTATGAAAGTGAAAATCAGTCGCCCTCCACCTTGCGGCTTTTCATGTTTTGTTTCGCCAAGTCCTTGCTCGCACAAAGATTTCATTTCGTCTTTTACTTGCTCAGCCGTATTTCTCGTGCTCCTTGTTATGGCGTTGCATGGAACGGATGGTCCTGGATAAAGAAGGATCTTTCTTGTTAGTTGTGGAATGATATTGCAAGACTGCTCAAGGACTCCTGCAGCTGTATATCCAGACAGATACTTTTTGTGATTCATGAAATATTTTGCAAGGTTGATGGATTTTTCTGTGCTTTGCGTGTTAATCAAACAAATGTTATCAACATCAGTAGGCAAGAAGAGGCGATTCTTTACTATGTCTTGAAATTCAGACGTGATTGGCTGGTTAGACGACTCTCCAACAGATACCAGAAATTCGGCTGCATTAAGGACTGCCTGAATTATCATTGCTAGGCGCTGGGTATGTCCTTTCAGTTTTCCCAACATTCCTATAAAATAAAAAAATACTTCTTAATCATACTAAGTCTCCATATCATTTGATAAAGTGCCACAACGTATCTTGCATCTTTGAGTTTTTAATGAACAAATAGTTATTGGATATCCACAGGGATAGAATTTACGCATGCGGGTCTGAATTGATAGGAGGGGTGTGGGGGAGATTCTGTGAAGTTTGTAGGAACGCCCAAAAGATTTGATTCATATGTACTATATTATATTTAAAAATGAAATAATGTTGCTCTCGCACGTGAAATTTGACCAGTGTGAATGCCCAAAGCAATGAATAAAATTAAGAACATGACATTTGTACATTTCTTAACATACCAGATATATATGTATCAGCGCTGTGGTTTTCCCGAAGGAATTCCTGTTGCTCATTGTAGAACTTCACAGCCAATTTCTGAGCGTCATTGTCATACATATAGAATCTTTTATTTTTATGTGTTTGATCTACCACATAGAAAACTCTGAAAGGAGATGAGAGAATTGTTAAATGTACACTACATTATTTGTGTCCAGTATGATTAACTGTTAGACATCCTGCAAATTAATTCCAGAGTGTTAAACTTCCGTTGATAATTCTACATAGAAGAAAATTACTATAACTTTATATTAGCAAATTAAATGCATAACAGGTATTTACCAACAAGGGGGGGAGGGGCAAAGGGAACATGCCTTCCCCCCACTTTTTTCCCAATATTACTTTTACTATTGGAAATGTTCATGGAAAGTCTGCTCCCCCCTCCCCCACTGTATAATACAAGTAATTGATATCAGGATAATATAGAATGAATGCAAAAATTTGGTACTGAACGAAATTGGCCTATCTTGGGCATTTTTTTTTTACTTGTCAACTTTTCAATTAAGCCAATTTTTTTTTTTGAATTTTTTCTGCCCCTTCCATTACATGGCTGTATCATATTTTCAAAACGTTTATACATTTTAAAATGTTTATGAAGACAGAAATAAATGATAATGTACGTTCTTATTACCTGGCCAGACTATGGGTATTAGGTAAGATTTCTTCATTTAAATCCGCATCTCTGAATTCCGGTTTTGGCATGCAAAGGAGGAATCGGCTGTATAAACCATCGTTAGAGTTGGCATTTTTTCTCCTCGTCAAGGCACCTGCAAATTTCCCCAGGATGCGCCATTCCACAGATATTTACCACAGGCTTTTGAATGGAGATGTTACTTGAAAAAGATTGTATCGATATTAATATTTATTTTTTTTAACAATAATAAATATGCGCAATTGAACCGAATGAATCAAAATCAATAATAATAGAAGACTCACTGCTACAAGTTTGTCTCTTTAAAGTTCCACCATTGTACGCTGTCAGATACATGTATATAGTCGTATCGTAGTCGGATGCGGAACCAGTCTTGTACAGCCCGAGACTGCTCTGCCAAGTTTTGAGCTCATCCCACAGCTGAATTTGACGGCTGTCGTTATTCAGCTGTCTTAATAGTGATTCAACTGTAGCAGCTGTATTAAAAGAAAAAGAAATAAATAAATACACACCTGAATTTGTTTCTAAAATAATCTTTTCTTTTGTTCATCGGATCAGTGAAATAATGAAATACTTAAAAATGAATTTGTAACGAAAATTCAAACTAATTTATTTTTTTAATTATAAATCTATCTATTTATTTGATAGTAATTGTAAGGAAGAATAAAAAAAAAACAGGATGGTCTTTTATTTGTCACTAAAAGGTAATGAGGGTGGGGTGGGGGGTAATCTTAGTTGCTACAAAAATTGAATGATCAATAAATAATGATTTGCAATTGGAATGCATGCACGTAGTATCCGGGGGCCAGGGGGGGGGGGGGGGCTTGCCCCCCACTTTTTCCCCAAACATTACCTTGACTATAGAAAATGTCTATCGAAAAGGTGGTTGGCCCCCCACTTGTTACCACAGTATACACATACAAGTGAAAAGTTTGCCTTTATAAAAGGTGCCCACTACACCCCCCCCCCCCCCCCACACACACACACATACACACACTTACACGAAATAGGATTTTCGAGTTTGAGAAATTTTCCTCTTTTTTTCTCTTGTCAACTTTTTTTAAGTAAGTAAAATTTTTTTTCAGGTTGCCCCCCCCCCACTTTCAAAAACGATGCTACGTGCCTGGGATGTTTATTTGTCAAATGCACTGCTTGACCAGAAGAAGTCTCAAGCAGACAATTTTTAAAATGTCATTGTATAAAGGGAGAGACCTCTAATGTGCGAGAGCATATGTATCCGATATCTGGGCAGATGATATGTATTTTACCTCTTATTTTCATGTGTAACAAAAATTGGATTTTTCTAAGACCTTCAACTGATTGATTGAACATAATCTAAGTACTCAGAAGTACAGAGAGCCGAGCTAATTTACAGAGTAGAATGAATTTATAACACGAATCACGTTTATATTCTGATAAAAAATTATTTTAAAACTATCAATGTAAATGTTAAGACACTGGCAGTGAGTTTTAAATATTCATATTTCACAGTGACGTTATAATTGGTAGACATTATCAACCATCTATGGTCCAGTGGTTCTGGAGAAGAAGATTTTTAAAGATTTTTCCTAATATATATTCCTATGTTAAACTTCGGTCAGCCTTTATGGCCCCACCCTTGCCCCAGGGGTCATGATTTGAACAAACTAGAACCTACACTACCTGAGGATGATTCCACATGCGTTTCAGCTTTCCTATCCTAGTGGTTCTGGAGAAGAAAATTTTTCAAGATTTTCCTATATATTTCTATGTAAAACTTGGGTCGGCCATTTTGGCCCCACCCTACATGATTTGAACAAACTGGAATCTGCACTACATGAGGATGATTCCACATGAGTTTCATCTTTCCTGTCCTAGTAGTTCTGGAGAAGAAGATTTTTAAAGATTTTTCCTATATATTTCTATGTAAAACTAGGGTCGGCCATTTTGGCCCCACCTTTGCCCCGGGGGTCATGATTTGAACAAACTTTAATCTCCTCTACTTGAGGATGATTCCACATGAGTTTCATCTTTCCTGGCCCAGTGGTTCTGGAGAAGAAGATTTTTAAAGATTTTTCCTATATATTCCTATGTAAAACTTGGGTCAGCCATTTTGGCATCACCCTAGCCCCGGGGGTCATGATTTGAACAAATTTGAATCTGCACTACCTAAGGATGATTCCACATGAGTTTTATCTTTCCTGGTCCAGTGGTTCTTGATAAGAAGATTTTTAAAGATTTTTCCTAATATATATTCCTATGTTAAACTTCAGTCGGCCTTTGTGGCCCCACCCTTGCCCCAGGGGTCATGATTTGAACAAACTAGAACCTACACTACCTGAGGATGACTCCACATGAGTTTCAGCTTTCCTGTCCTAGTGGTTCTGGAGAAGAAGATTTTTAAAGATTTTTCCTATATATTTCTATGTAAAACTATATACTTTTGCCCCGCGGGTCATGATTTGAACAAAATTAAATCTCCTCTACTTGAGGATGATTCCACATGAGTTTCATCTTTCCTGGCCCAGTGGTTCTGTAGAAGAAGATTTTTAAAGATTTTTCCTATATATTCCTATGTAAAACTTGGGTCGGCCATTTTGGCCCCACCCTTGCCCCGGGGGTCATAATTTGAACAAACTTGAATCTGCACTACCTGAGGATGATTCCACATGAGTTTCATCTTAGAAGAAGATTTTTTAAAAATGCCATTTATTTTTAACAAATTCATGATTATCTCCCCTTGGAAAAGGGCGTGGCCCTTCATTTGAACAAACATGAATCCCCTTCACCCAAGGATACTTTGTGCTAAGTTTGGTTGAAATTGGCCCAGTGGTTCTTGAGAAGAAGATGAAAATGTGAAAAGTTTACGACGACAACAACGACAACAATTTTTTTGTTGATAAATAAATGAAAGATTTAAATAAAACCATATCTATTTGTGCAATTCTGTATATTCCTGCACATCACACTGACAACTGTCTGCATGCATATTAAGAGAAGGCAACACTCTACCTGTGAAAATACAATATAGACAGGTGTATCTTGGAGCTTTGCTTGCCATGGGTTAAAATTCATGTCATTTGAAGATATTTTTTCTCTCTTCTTGGAAAAAAATAGGCAAACGATTTGCATAGGTATACTGAGCTATGGAAATCAATGATCCTTGGTAGAAGTGTGTCTGGTATTAAAGAAAGACTTAGTTGGTTTAACAATGCAAATATATGACGCATTCAAAAATCTTTTTTTCTGGAAATCTAATTGTTATCTGTTTAAATTATTTTTTGAAGAATTAGTCCTATATAAAATTGTAAAATTAATGTCCAAAAGGTAAGATTTCTGCATCCCCCCACCCCTCGGTTGGGCTAAATATGTTAAATTATGTATTCAAAATAAAGGCGTAATAACGCCTTTTGGAAAGGCGTAATAACGTCTTTTAGAAAGGCGTTATCACGCCTTTTGAAAAGGCGAATTAACGCCTTTTAGAAAGGCATTATAACGCCTTTCGGAAAGGCGTAATAACGCCTTTTAGAATGGAAAGGCGTAATAACGCCTTTTAGAAAGGTGTTATAACGCCTTTTTAAAAGGCGTAATAACGCCTTTTGAAATGGAAAGGCGTAATAACGCCTTTTCAAAAGGCGTTATAATGCCTTTTTTCGCGCGTTATTACGCCTTTTCAAAAGGCGTTATAACGCCTTTTAATTTTTTTTCTATTTTGGTCCTAATAGGCTTTCGTACATTCTAGACCTCATGTCGCAAATTTCAGTAGCACTCTCAACTTCGGCAATGGCATTTCGGACAGCATCCATAGCTGCTGTTTTGTTTGTTCCAGTGAATCCGACTGTCGCAGAATAAATGATTGAAGGTTGGGTCCAGCTTCCTTAGGGTCGAATTTCTGATTTGTTCAGGAAATGCGCGATGCCAGTTAGAAAAGGAGGATTTAAAAATTCAATCGGTACGCTATTCGACACTGCAGTATAATGCAACATTTCATTTGTTAATTCATCGAATGGATCATTGATGGTTTCCTTGTAGCAATTTTGAATTCTGTCTCGATGCACAAATGCAGACATCCTTCCACTTCCTAAATTTGTTTTCATGCAATGACGTTAAAGTGAGTAGTTTTTAACGTCGTTGCCATTGTGACGGCGTTAACGTGACGACAGAGATAAACTTACTATAGCGACGACAAAATGCACGGGAAAATTTTTTAATTTGTTTTGGATCAGTTAAGTGATTTTTTATTTAGGGAATATACATGTAGACTTTTATAATGGATTTGAATGACTTATTGAAACCAGTTAGAAAAATCGAAGATATACTGAAGATTTTGGAATACATCAGAATTCTGCCACCGGGAATACCTCAAAGATATGAACATATTCGAAATGTTTTTAATTTAAATAACCGGGGATCAGATGCTGTGATTTTGTCTCTATCAGACGTGGCGGCATTGGTACAGACCTTAGAAGTTATACTGCCGCGATTTCAAGATTATCCTTTAAATGTGGGTCCTGAATTGGTACAGAAGGATTTTGAATATTATATTTCCAAGGGAATATCAAAAGTTGGAATGGTGAATATTATTCCGCCTGTGACCACATGCTGCGGTCAATTAAAGAATGTTGGACAAAAAGTTTGCAATGTATTTCGATCCAGATTTAAACCAGCGGTTGCAGTTATGTACGAATTGAAATGCAGCAAATGCAACACTGTGTATAAATGCAGTACCCACAAGAAGAAAAGTATGGAGCTTTACTACTCTGATGTTTTAGAGCAAGAATATTTTGCGTCCACATGCGACTCGGTATTTTCCATGGAATTACTAAAGAAGGTTGATATTGACTTGTAAGTATGAGAATTTAAATAATTTTGGAAAAATGTGTGTAATGTATAGGTTACATGCATTTTCGATCCCCTATAAATATGAATACAAATTACTGTAGATTGAAACATATTTAGGCAATTAAAAAAAATCAGTATTAATAATTTTCAATACTCAAATTAAAATACGGCTTTTTTAAAATTTATAATTCATAAAATGCCTTCGGATAAATAAAATTTAACTGATTCTGAATAGTGATTTAGATACAGGAAATCAGCTTCATTTGAAGGAATTGCCTATGCCTATAACGACGAACACTTGGGGTCAGAATGGATGAATTTAGATAAAAATACTGAGGTAATGGATAGAAGACGCCTGAGCGAGGCATGGTACAAGAAAACCTTTCTAGAGATAAAAGGAAATTATGAGATGCAACAAAATATCGAATGTATTTCATCCGACAAACTGGAAGACGTGCTTGAATCTGAAATGAATGGCCTATGGAGGACATTTTCAGTCAAATGGTCCTCATCCTTCCATACCGACAATTGCAAACACGAAGGTAAGTGCACTATGTTTAAATCAAATAAAACTAGTCTCAAAAAACTTAATTTAACTAATTTAACTACTCCCAAGGATGCAGATAAAAATTAAACATTACCATTACGTTTTCACTGGTACATGTATGTCTATAAATATGCACTTTAGATATTATTTGTTGATGCACACATGTGGAAGATATTAATTGATTTGAAACGAGAAAAAATTATTCGTAAATAAATCAAATTGGAACGTGGTATGTGCGAGACTAACACTAATTAGTATAGTGTGATTTGCGAGACTAACACTAATTAGTACAGAGTGGTGTGCGAGACTAATATTTATTAATATAGAGTGGTGTGCGAGACTCACCCCAGCTATTTAGTATAGAGTGATCTTATAAGTATATAGTGGTGTGTGAGGCTAACCCTAATTAGTAAACAGTGGTGTGCGAAACTAACCCTAATTAGTATCGAGTGGTGTGCGAGACTAACCCTAATTAGTATCGAGTGGTGTGCGAGACTAATCCTTATAAGTATCGAGTGGTGTGCGAGACTAATCCTAATTAGTATCGATGTTGTGCGAGACTAACCCTAATTAGTAAAGAGTGGTGTGCGAGACTAACCCTAATTAGTGAAGAGTAGTGTGCTAGACTAACCCTAATTAGTAAAGAAAGGTGTGCGAGACTAACCTTAATTAGTAGCGTGTGGTGTGCGAGACTAACCCTAATATGTAAACAGTGGTGTGCGAGACTAACCCTAAGTTGTAAAGAGTAGTGTACGAGACTATCATTAATTAGTAAAGAGTGATGTGTGAGACTAACCCTAATTAGTAGAGAGAGTTGTGTGTAAGTCTAGAGTGGTGAACAGGACTAACCGAATTAGTAGAGTGGTTTGCGAAACTTAGAATCCAATTTAATAGAATGATGTGCAAGATATACTTTATATAGTGCTATGGTGTTCAAGACTAACCCATTTTGATAGAATGATGTGAGACCAACCCAACTTACAGCAGTGATGTGCGATACTAACCCGAATTATACTATAGGGTGTGGTCCAACTCTAATACAAATAAGATGATTAGTGTGTGAGTGCATGGTAATATCTTGACACATATTTGCAACCATAGTGTTGTTAGTAAGAGGGAAGTTTGATTACATTAAATGTATGCGTTGTATTATTTTTTGTAGAATGCTGCAAAGCAATTGTTATAGACGGGCATATGAAAGGGACACGTTCAGTGTGCGCGGCTACGGATGTAAGAACGACAGAATCCGAAGAGCTTGGTAGCATTTCCATGGGTTGCTGGAAAATGCCAGTAAAAGGATCACTATTTTGTGCTGCTCATAAGAATGCCAAGAAACCGGAAAAGGTAATCAAGAAAAAAATACATATTTTTGGAGAAAGTAAATAACGAACATATTATCACATTGAAATAAGCTTGAATGCAGTAGTGGGTAATTTAAATGAAAAAGTGACATTTTCCTTTTTATTATTAATTACAAATCATATGGAATTTAAAAATCAGAAATGAAAAAGAAGAATGGAAATCTGTTTATACATTGGTTTTTCAATTTCTGGGGAAAATATAATTCATATACATGTACACTGTTACAATTGTACATGTAAAGTAGTTCAAAGTAAGGATATTATACTTTTAATAAATACAAACATTTTTTGTTTGGAATATTTTTCATGTCAATTTTTTCAAGTTTTGCAAATTGTAAATGTATAATTTTAAGTATTGTGAATGAAATTTATTTACGACACTTATGTAACATGGTATTAAATACATATTAAAACTTAACAGAATGAGGCAACGGCTCGAAGTCAGACTGAAGATTATTCGGAATGTAAAACCCTTAAAGAGAAAGGCCATCTTCAAAAGTATGAGAGTGCAGGAGTGTGTGCGTCAGTCTATAACTGCGGCATTATAAATGGCAAAAGAAAGTTGTACGGTTGTGAATCTCTCACTCAGGTGTATATTTTTTTATATGGTTGGTAAAGGTGTTAGAATGTTTCCCAAATCTTCTTGCATACGACGATGCCTGTCACTGAAAGAAATTCATTATGAATCCCATCAGAGCAGAAAAAACCGAATATTCAATATTTTTGAAGAACTTGAGAATTGTAGTGGATAAAATGCATTTTGTAAATCATGTTGATAAATGGTGTAGGAGAAATGTTAATCCATACACAGATGATTTATATAAAAACATAAATACTGAAGCATGTGAACAAACATTTCAATTTATTCCGAAATTCAAGTTCGCAACCAAACATATGTCCTATGGTAAGTACAATTTATTCATGCTTAAAATATCAGAAATGTACAATATGGATAGGCTTGTTAGAAACAGGAAAAAAAGTAAAATTTCCAGTGCATGTGTGAATTGAATGAGGAAATGGAGTTATTAAACATCATGAAATTTACCTAACTATAAATGTTTTATATGACTTATATGAAGCTTATTAGGTAAACTAATTTATGCGCTGCTATCACTTATTTACATGTATGTACATGTAGTACTTATGACAATATGTTCATAATTATGTATGTGAGATAATGTATTAGTCATATTATAAGCAAATGACAAGTAGGACAAATATATATGTGTATGAAAGTATGAGAAGGTCTTTATGATAAGTTAATGTTACCAATAAATATACATTGTATTTTTGGAATATATAAGAAAATAAAATGTTCATGTATTCTCAATATGATTTAAATTTTTATTACA
Organism: Saccostrea cuccullata; assembly: GCF_032062105.1. Taxonomy (NCBI): domain Eukaryota; kingdom Metazoa; phylum Mollusca; class Bivalvia; order Ostreida; family Ostreidae; genus Saccostrea; species Saccostrea cuccullata. The sequence continues at coordinate 9,666 of NW_026924324.1, forward strand.
ATGCTAAGTTGACTTTGTAAAAATAATAATTTAAACGGTGTAAACGCAATGTCATAAACATATTGTTTACATTACGATGTTGACGATGTAGACATACAATATCATAGAAATAATAATGATGCAGAAAATATTGCACTTAAATACTGTCTGCAATGCATTGTGAACAATGTTTACATCAATGCAGAAACAATACGAATGTCGACAATGTAAACGCGAAATACTTGAAACATTAATTGCGGTATTGATATACAATGTAGAAATAATAACAGTGAATGTAGACGATGTAAACGCGATATCGCATCAACATTGTTTACATTGCGATGTCGACGATGTCGTCATGTAGAAATAAATAACAATGTAGACGATGTAGACGCGATATCGTATCAAAATTGTCAACATTGCGATGTCGACGTTGACGATGTCGTCATGTAGAAACAATAACAATGTAGACGATGTAAACACGATATCGTATCAACATTGTTTACTTGTCGTCATGTAGAAATAATAACAATGTAGACGATGAACGCGATATCGTATCAACATTGTCAACATTGCGATGTCGACGTTGACGACGTCTTTATGTAGAAACAATAACAATGTAGACGATGTACGACGATGTGTAACGCGATAGACGATGTAAACACGATATCGTATCAACATTGTTTACATTGCGATGTCTACAATATCGAATTGATTAAGTGAACTGGACATGAATGGTGTTGGCGTTCCATAGAGATGAATTATCTCATGTTTACCACTAAGAACTCTCCATAATAAATAGGCAAGCATAAACCTGTTTTTGTTTTCTCCTAGTAAGAAAAATAATGCCGTTTTTAAAACTACCTAAAACGTAATGACCAATAACATGAAGTGTATGCGATATTTACTACAGGTTTATAATTCGTATCAGTTTTCTCACCTGAAGCATTATCACAATGCAGATGACACTCTATATATTTCCCCACATCCAAAATTTTCCAAACAATAGTGTAACATTGATTGCACACCTGATCTTTGTGCCATTTTCGCCAGGTGTGGAATCTTCATAAACAAGGAAATTGTACTGCTTGTACTCTCCCGTGACATTACGCGGACAATACTGTACACAGAATACAAGTACATTTTGTGGCCAGCTCGCGTTCGTTGTTTATTCGCTATATATTGGCGATATTTGTGGTGCCGACGGCTAAAAGCACTACAATATTTATCTCAGTTGATTCCATACGCAAGAGCATGCACTACATTTAAGTATGAACAATTTATTAAACGAGATAAATTATTGACAAGCAAGTTGATGAAACAAGAATATCAACAGTCTGGTTTGAGTCATCATTTCGTACATTCTATGGTCGATACAATGACCTTGTCAGCAAATAAAATTTATCATTGAATGAAATGCTGACTGACAGTTTTCATACCGCGGAGAAATGACGTCCCTGTCATTTACATTTAAAATCGCAAACACAACAGTAAAAACGCGAACATAAAGAACAGCTGAATCAAGAACTGGTGATTATTCCCAACATTACCTTAAGAATGTCTTCTCTCTGGTTGTGGAACACTGGTGACTCAGCAAGAAGTTTCAAATAATTTACCTTACATAACCAGTCTTGATTTTAATTGTTACTTACTAACATATTTGTAATGAACTCACCTGAATTCAACCATGAGGGTGGTTTCTTGTTTCTGGTTGATCTTCTTACAGAGATACTGTCCGTATCATTCTGTACATCAACCGGTAGTTCTGAAGACAATCCTTCGCTCCTCTCCTCTGGAGGGTGGGCGTCCCCACTGGACTGTACTTCCAGTGCTTCATCAGGATGGCTAGAGTCGTCACTCTCCACCTGTGAAACACTTTCTGCTTCCTCTGTATCATGACCATCATCAGTGTTGATGTATGGCTCCACGGTGATGATTAAGTCATCCTCGGACTGATCATCCTTCTGCTCATCAACTTGTCTAGTTCTCTCAGGTGATTCAGTTGGTGGTGGCTTAAATGAAGGTCTAGGTTGAATCTTTGGCTTCGGAGGGAGAGGTGGTTTTTCTTTCATCCTATTTCCTAGTGGAAGTAAGTTGTTCTGTGAAGAGTTCTTTATCTTCCCTCACCATCTTCTCTTTGAACTACAAACACTGGGATGTCTATATTTGGCTGTAATACGATGAGGTAAACATAAGGCTCCCAGTTATTACTTATTTTGTGTCTCCCATCATGAGCTAAGATTTTTACTAAGACTCTACCTCCAATCTTTAGTCTATTGGCATGAGCTCATTTTCACAGGAAGATGGAGAATCTTTAAAAATTTATGAAGACAGTTTAGTTGCCGGTGCTCTTTAAAAAATGATGACACATTGAAACATTTTGATCCAGCTCGTAAGATTTTTATGCATTTCTATTAGTATTTTTTAAATCAAAATCAAAATAATATTACACTTTTCAAAAGTAAATTTAATAAATGATTTTTGGAATCTATTCGTTTTCTTTTCATAGGCTACATGTCTGGGAATACTCTTCTTGCCTTTTTAAGGGGGTTGATGCATGAGGAGGGTTTCTTTAAGAAGGAAATGGTTATCAGCAATGCGGTGGAGAACGTTTACTACCTTGTAAACACAAAATTTGTTGGTCCACTTGCATTTGCTGAATCCCTTCATATATACACTAATACAGGTTTTTTTTTAAAATAATATTTTACAATCACGCAATTAAACATTTTTCATAATTGTTTTAAATATTTTATGATTTAATTAAATAAAAAAAGTTTTTTTTTTATTTCTATCTGTATTTATAATTTTTATTTATTTTATTTATTAATTTACTTTTATAATGATTTGTTTATGCTATAAGAAAGCTAAGAAGGTCTCAATATTGCTACTGCTGCATCGCTTAGAGAAATCTATACTTCAATGTTAAACTGGCTAGAAGCCAACAACCAAGAAAAAGTAAAGATCCCCAATAATTCGGATGTTATATCCTTTCAACTTAGTGCAAACTTCTAATTAATCATCAATTTGCATTTTTCTACAAAACAGATTTGTCCTAGGTTTGCTCATTCTGTTGTATGGACTCAAGTAGAAATTTTGATTTCCTGTCCGGCGTACAAAGGTTGTAGCAACATTCTCTGACAAAATTTGCAGCGATGTTAGAGTCAATCTTCATAAGGTCACTGGCAACAAAATTTCAATTTTCACCGGCTACAGGGGCTTTCGTAAAGGATAATGTAGCAAGTGACCTGAGGGGCCCAAAAACAGATTATCTGGCAGTATAAACAACTTGAGATGGCAGCTACTTATTCAAATCGTTGTCGCTTGCTATTCCGAAAAACGAGTCGTTGGCCACAAAATTAAGATAATGGACTTGTATCGATATGATATTAAACTGAGATTACTACATGCATCTCCATGACAAAGATAATATCTTCTACGTTAATGACACTTTTGAGGAATCAATTGCCAATTGTGCCAAAAACTATAGCTTTTCCTGTCCAATCACAATGCAAGCAACTGCCACTATAAAAGAAAAAGCAGTCAGATCCTTTTATCTAGCAGTAAATGGCATTTTTGATTCCGCCATCGGTATTTTAAACCGTACCTTCAAGCCAAGGAACTCGTCATCTGAAAAAAATCCAGTCTGTCCCTTCTCAGGGATTGGTACATGGACACCAACTCATTTCGTCCTCCTCCAACCTCACGGAACAACTATATGTATCCTAGATGTTATAAACGAGTCTGATTTTCCTCCACTGACAACAACACCCAGGCACATGCAATCCAGCACACCGCTGTTAAGTGAGAGAAGAGAATACTCAAGCTCGTCTGACCATGTCAGAGACGATGAGGATCCACCATCGGTAAACTTTGACTTGTTGGACTCCAGATCCTCTCTTCACGCAACTAGGTTAAGGGCTACCCAAAGGTAGAACAGTGTATGCAGAGCCTCGGGAATTTGATTATGACGTCACGGTGAAATTGTACAAATGAATCTCGGCGAATAAATAATAATTTTCTTTTTCATATACTCTTACATACTTTGATTTCTCATGATTATTGTTAATATTAATCAATGTGTAACTTATTTTGTCAGTATAACACTAATCGAATGTAAAATCAAAGCCAACTTGATCTCGCTGTACTAATAGATATGACGTCATAGGCTAGTTTGACACGCAGTTTTTCTGTACTTGAGACGCAGATAAAGCTGTTAGTAGAACTGAAAATATAAAAATTAAATCTATATAAGCGTGATCTGACTAAAATTGATTCATATTTTTGAATGCATTAATCAATAGTTCATAGTCTTATTTAATTGATAACTATTACGTCTCTTATAAAGCCGCAGTCAAGCACTTTTATAGATGAAACGTACTACAATCATATGTACAACCCCTCCAAAATCTCAAAAGTTCAACGATATCCGCTTGATTATAAATTATAATATTTTATACACATGTAGATACTGTCCCTACTATTATGAAAATTGTTGGGAGCAAGTTGTGCGCTGTTGATTTTTTCCGTAGTTTTACATTTCTTCAATGCGTATAGTGTAAATGCACATACTTTATCAAAAGTCGACTAAATTTTACATAATTACCGGGCAGTGAGAAATTTGTCTTAAATAAAACACAATCAATTTTATAGTGAAAAATTATCCGTATATCGTTGAACTTTTACGATCTTTGTATCCGTACATATTTTTTCTAATTTTAAACATGTCACGTGACAAACAGCTGATGTACATGAAGTCGCCTTGGCCGAACTTGGTTGAGAACCCATACATTTATATGCATTAGTATAGTTCCCATTAAATTAAAACTAATGCTAATAAGAAAAATATTTAAAATTATATTGATTTTTTCGGAATATTTTAAGGCTTTTTTCCTATGGGCGGCCTTAACCTAGCTGCGCAGGAGCTTCTTCCAGGTAATGAAATGAAGCCAAACTTCAAACTGATTGACAGTGACTCGTCATTGCAGCGTCTTCAAACTGATTGGCAGTGACTCGGCATTGCAGCGTCTTCAAACTGATTGACGGTGACACGGTATTGTAGCGTCTTCTTCTAGACACCAATGCTACTGTAAGTGGCAACGAAACTTTATCCAGCACTGTCACCAGTGAGTTGGAGAATTCAGAAAGCGGCCCACAAAATTCTCTAGATGGGAAGTTTACCGATTTTGAAGATTCTCTGAAAAATTCTTTCCGAAGCAACAATGGGGGGAAATCTGAAAGCAGTGCCCATCGGACGGAAAGAAAATGTCTTTATCACAGTTGAAAGTGACATGAATTCCAAAAAAAAGACCAGATCATTTGTAACTGATTGCATAGCCTGGAACAAATCCTCTCTAAAAACCTGTTCAAAAGCCAACTTCGGATGGATTCTAGCACAGCAAACATGCAAAAGGGAGTGTGTTTGGCTACAGGAAGAACATTCTTCCCATTTCCCCACGACGTCGTTTTGACCTTGAACATGCAGCAGCTGAATTATATGGAATGTACAGCCAAAATATAAAGGAGGCATTGAATGGAATTAACACGGGGCTCAGAAGTCTAAGGAGACGATTGCCGTTCACTCCATATGACCCTAACATTCCACTGTAAGGTCCATTTGACGAAGGTGTGTAAATTTGGATTTTTAAGGAGACCTTCAACTCGGTGCATGTCAAAAGACCAGAGAAGTGTAGTGCTCCTTTTTGTGAATGTACATGTACATATCAAACTACGCTTTATAAAAATATTCAAGATTTTCTGTACAGAAGACAATATTTTGGTATATAAGGATGAATGTATTTATTTTATCTATGAATGTGTATGGACTATATAATCCTCCTCATCATGTTAAAATTTCATTTGCTTCGACACATCATGAATAAATTATAATTTCTATCATTATGGCCTAATGCAGTTTTAATGATGATCTATGAATTTGCATTTGCAGAACTGTACTGTATATTCTTCATCAAATGTATTCATTTTTTTCATTTCTCTACAAATCGGATGTTCGACTTTATAAAACAAATGGTCTCATGTTCGACTTTCGGAGAAAGAGAAGACTATCAGAGAACTTCAGGAAAAAACTTGTAGCTGCGTCAACTGAGCTTGAGGAGGCGAAGAAAGCTATAAAAGCTACTGTATATATGACCTAGAGTTTTCAAACCAAGACCAAAAATCACTGATTTTTTTCCCTGCTCAAGCAAAACAAGCATGCTGAACCATTTCTTGCCTATAGATGAGCAACATACAGTGTTCCGCCCCGTGGAGGTCGAAACGAGCATTCAAGAAATTCAAATATTGCAAAAAGAGCTCCCACCAACAGAAGACAAACTTTGGAACACAAGGACATGTTTCAGGGGGGCGACAGGGTACTGTGACCGTGTGAAAAGAGTCGATATTTAGTCACAATTATATTCTTTAATAGTGCTTAGTAAAAAATAATTAAAGACCGTGACCGCAAGACATTTGATGCCACCTGTGCCTGAGTGAACCTGTTAATTATTTTTCAATTAAATTAATTAAGTCAATTATGTCCATCTGTTTAGAGTAACTCTTCATTTTAATTGTTTATTTCATCATTGTTATAAATTGACTGTTTCATATTTGATCGTCAGTTGGAAACTGGACCTTGCATTGTCCACGCCGACATACATATCGAGTAGACAAACCAAATTCTGGACCGTTAATGAATTATTAAACGAAGTACCAACTTGTGTATTTCTACCGGTGTTAGTATAATGAAGGGATTTCGAAGGATTTTAACTAATTTTAAACTAGTTAAAGACATATTGGTAGATAACTATTAAATGACATGAACCAAATTCACAAGTGTGATACCATGTAGGGAAACGGTCATTTTACACTGTAATAGTTTTTGAAGAGTTATCTGCCCTTGGTGAAAAGAATTTATTTTTGATTTCTCAAAATATCTGCGGTAATTAATTCATTTTATTTCATATTTTAAAAAGGAGGGACTACTTTATGTATATATTCACCATGAGATTTGTTTGAAATTCAAATTACTTTTATACAATATCTTATATAAAACATGCACTGCCTTTGACTTCAATGTAAAATTCAAGGTGAAATTAATTGGACAATAATAAAAATGTTTTGAATTCTTTGTTGGAGCATTTTTTATTAAAAAAAAATCTTCAAAATACTACGATAGACGTCTCCTTATCAGTAAAATGTTCTGGAGAGGGAGCTTAAACAGTATACACTCAATCAATCAGAATACTACCATGATTAAGAATATCGGACCATTCATTCATAAGAACAAAATATGGTTATATATGTTATACATTGAATACTTTAAGGACATTTTATTGGAAATTTAAATATTTGTAATTACATACAAACCTCTCCATAAAACTGAACTTCGAAGGTCCAATCATCCTTTAATTTCTTCAAATGCAGTTTACAAAATGTTTGATCTATCAACAAATAGTATCACCTTTAATAGCTGATGAGAGATCTTTTAATAACCATTCCTTTACTTTTGGAACAAAATTAAAGTTCTTGTCTGACAAGCACATTACAGAAACTGTCCAGCTTCTTACATATTGCTTTTTGCCTTGTTGACCTGCACGATGAAGAAAAAATCGTTATATTACAAGAAATTTGTGAACCAATGATTGTTAATAATTTGAAGTGCATAACATGTACATACACATTAAAATTTTACTTTCTTTTCTAATTTAATTTAATTTAAGGGTGCGACTATAGCTCTCTGGTCTGTCAATTCAGTTTTCAGAGAGCATCGCTTCTGCAGCTACGATTTTCTATGCAGTACAACCCCCTTCCCACTATCTATTAAAGTACCCCTTCCCCCAAACGAAAGTAAGATTTTCGAGTTTGCTTTATTATTATTATTATTATTATTCTACTTTTATATAGCGCCCTATATAATTATGGAATTACCCTAAAGCGCTTTACACGTAGAAAACAATTACAATATAAAACAAGGACGGGTACAATATAAAATAGTAAAAAGGTAAAATCATAGGGCAATTTTTTTTTTTTTTTTTTTTTTTTTTTTTTTAATAAAACCAACTGGATGCTCCATTGTGACTAGAGCCTTATAAACTAAAGGCGAGTCTAAAAAGATGCGTTTTTAGATTTCTTTTAAAAACTTCAAGTGACTGTTCTTTCCTAATATCCAGCGGGAGGCAGTTCCACAGGGTGGCTGAAGATACATCAAACCTTCTATCTCCATACATCTTACTTCGAGTGCGTGGTTTAACAAGGCTCAGTGAATCCCCAGACCGTAGTGAACGTTGTGGGCGATAGACCTGAACAAGTACCTGGATGTATTTCGGGGCTAGCTTCTGTAAGGCCTTGAAAGTGTACAACAGAATTTTATATTGTGCACGGTATGCAACAGGTAGCCAGTGAAGAGTTATGAGAATTGGTGTTATATGTTCATGTTTTCTCAAACGTGTCACCAGTCTGGCTGCAGTATTCTGAACTTTCTGCAACTTTTGCAAGGATGTGGCATTGAGGCCAAACATTAGTGCATTGCCAGAATCAAGTCTAGATGTCACTAAAGATCTAACAAGTGTCCTGCAAGCATCCTCTGTTATGAGTGATCTTATTCTACCGATGTTACGAAGATGGAAATAACAGGATCTTGTAACCGAATTGATTTGACAGTCCATGCTTAATTTGCTGTCGAAAAATACCCCGAGATTTTTAACACAGGAAGCATTACTGATGACTGATCCACCAAAAGCGAGTTTACGTCCTGTAAATTCATTTGCCATACGTTTCGGTGTAAAGATGATGAGTTCAGTCTTATCCTGGTTTAACTTAAGGATGTTGTTTTGCATCCAGTCTTGTATATCAGACAGACACCGTTCAAGTCTATTCGCAATGTCGTCCCAACTGTCCTTCGGGTTAATAATCAGGTAAACCTGTGTGTCATCAGCATAACAATAGTTATACATGTTATGTCTCCGGCAAATTTCTCCGATGGGTTTGGAGAACATACAATATAGACGAGGTCCTAAAACAGACCCTTGTGGTACACCAAACTGGAGTAAGAACTCTCTCGAGAATGTCGAACCTACAGCAATTTGTTGACTTCGACCAGATAAATAAGACTTTATCCATGAAAACGCCGATCCCGTGATACCAAACGGGTATTCGATGCGACTGATAAGTATATCATGATCAATCACATCGAATGCAGCCAAGAGATCTAGCATTACGAGAGCAACGCATGAACTTTTATCCAGTGCAGAGGTAATATCATGGTGCACCCGTAGCAGGGCAGTTTCTGTAGAGTGACAACTTCGGTAGGCCGACTGCACGTTATCATGAAGCTGGTAAGCGTTAAGGTGTTTTTCGAGTTGAGATGCCACCGCTTTTTCTAATACTTTAGATAAAAAAGGCAAATTTGAAACAGGTATGTAATTTTTGAATTCATCTTTGTCAAGTCCTTGGCGCTTAATCAATGGACGTACTATGGCCTTTTTGAAATCCAATGGTACTGACGCTTCTGAGAAGGATTTGTTGATAATTTCAGTGATGATTGGCAAAAGACTCTCCAAACATTGTTTCACGACATTTGTGGGTATTGGATCTAACTCGCAAGACTTCGTTGGTGCATCGCCGATAATGTCACATACCTCAGCAATCGACACTGGTTCAAACGCTTCCAGAGGAATGCCATCAAACTTGATTTCAATGTTATAAATATAAAAACAAAGTTTAAATTTCTTTGTGATCTAATGGGTGACTGTGAGGGTGATCTTGATCTTGAGTGTATGGTATGAACAGTCTCCTGCATAATGGCCTATCTCACCACACTTGAAACACTCACTCTTTCTCTCTCTATCAGGACTATATGACCTTGATTGATCATTTCTTGTTGGAGATCGTGAGGGTGATCCGTATCTGGTAGGAGATCGAGATGGTGACCTGTATCTTTGTCTTGATTCCCTTTCTGCCTCAGTCACTTTCAATCTTTTGAAAATTTCCATAAGTAATCTTTTGGACCATTTATTGTCATTTTCCAGGGCTTTTATTCTTGTTTCCAATGAAGGTACACTTTTAGGTGTGGTTCTGTGAATAACGCTTATGCTCGCATCTTCTCGGTGTGTACTCAGAGTTGGGACTTCTTCTGACTTTTCTTGGAAAGTAACCCTTCTGATTTCTTTGTTAGGCCCCATCGTTAACTTCTGGTTGGTCATGGCACTTTTCATATGTTGAACTGGGTCTTTATCTAATGTGACCAGCGCCGCTCTTTTCTCCGTACAACCCCTCAGGAAGGCATCGATGGTTATGGTGCTCCTGTAGTATTCTAGGGTGTCTAGATAACCGTCATTTGTAAGGTCTTCAGTTCTCTCAGCAAATTCTTCTATGGTCTTATCTGTGTTCTTTTCTGGTCCACGAATGCGGGTGTGGGTTCAAATCCCACTTCTGACACCAATGTTGTGTTTATATTTATAACATTGAAAGCAATAACATACCAATGTATGTGAATCACAGGTGAGTTGCAAAACCTCCAAGGAACCGTAATGACGTCTGTGTATTGTAGGGTCTATTGAGCAACTGAACATTGTTGTTTAAATTGAGAACAGTATACGTAAGAGTTATGGAATCTCGAACCCGACACATTTTTAGTGATTCAGATTTCTTCAACTGTTATTGAACAGAACACAATTTAATTGTTCAATTTTTTCTTAATTTCTTAGCACAATGTTTTTTTCTTGTGTTGGAAATAAAAATCTAATCCAGCATTTAGCTATCAGACTATTTCAGAACACTTTGAGTGATACATCAACAAAACCAACAACTGCAACATTAATTGCAGATATAATAAACACCAACAGAAGACTCCTTTGCATTGTAACTTAAGGTATTCAATGTATAACGAAGGGATTTTGACTGATTTTAAATGATTTTAAACTAGTTAAAAGCACACAGCTAGAAAACAATAAAAGTGAAATAAACCAAATTCACAAGACTTATAACATGTAAGGAGACGGTCATTTTGCACATTTACAGTTTTGAAGAGTTATCTGTCCTTGATGAAAAGAAGAAAATTTTTGATTTCACAAAATTCCTGCGGTAAATAATTTATTTTATTTTATATTTTAATAAAGAGGGATGCATATGCTTATGCATATTTTCACCAAAAGATTTCTTTGAAATTCAAATTACTTTTCACAATATCTTATAAAACATGCACTGCCCATAGACTTCAATGTAAAATTCAAAGTGATATTAATTGGACAATAATCAATATTTTGTAAATTCTTTTGGTGGAGCATTTTCATTTGATAATATCTTCAAATTGCTACCATGATTAAAAATATTGGACCGTTCATTTATTAGGTACAAAATATTGTCGTTATACATTGAATACCTTAAGAAGACAAAATCACACAAGCAGGCCTCCAACCTTTCCACTCCTGTGATAACTGCAAGTCAAAAGTTGATGACAGCGCTGACAGGTCATTGTTTGTAAGGTGCATTTCATGCCGACGCTATGGAAGAGCATTTTCGATTGTTTCTTAGTTTCTTTAATCAGAAAAATATTTTTACATCTTTCATCTTCTCGTTAAACGGTATATTAACATTTTTTTGGTTAAAGAGAAGCTTATTGTAAGAAATAAAAACAGGCAAGAATGTGGGCAGCTTCCTTCGTGTTCGGCTTGTAATGTACAAATTCTTAGCAAATTTATTTCGACGAAAAACATGACTGCATCAGTAATGAGCAGACAATAGAAACATGAAAAGGACAGATCGATTCCTTAAGACAGGAGAACGCAAGCATAACCAGGATAATCAAAATAAAATTAAGAAAGATTTTGATCAGATGCTTTCAATCCTGAAAGAAACCGATATCGAGGAAGTTTTAAACAGCAGAAATTTGCTTATTATCCAGAAATGTAATTCAGAGTTTATTTTATATTTAAATTTTAATCAATTCATTTAGCAATATTTCTTTTTTAAATCTTTAAATATTTAAGATTGTAGGGACCTATTTATCAACAAACATTGAAAATCTGATATATATGAAATAAATCAATTTGCTAACGACACCTAGATAAAGATGTTCTGTGACATGGCGACAACAGACGGAGGGTGGAGGGTAAGATTTCTTTCTCTGTTTTTCTGTCTCTCTTTCTCCCTATCTCTCTCTCTCTCTTCCTCTGTCTGTGTCAATACTATCGTCTTTGTTGGGGCTTGTGTGTGTCTTGTACCTGGCGTTTTTCATAGGTTTACTATATTTCCGCTTTCTTTTACCTCCACGCATAATATATGGCACATCATAAGTACAAAATAAATGTACTTCCAATCTTCATTTATTTTCCATGCACAATTGCAGGTGAATCTACAGTAACACTAATCTGAGGTTTCTTCGACTCTAACCGCTGCTTTAACATTGTGACTTGTGCAGGGGTGAGTCAGAGCGGATGCGTATTACAATCACCTTCAGTCCCGTCTGATCAGACTTCTTCAACTGTCTACAGGATCAAGATATTTCAAACCACTGATACATCAGCTTCGTATTTTTAAAACCTTTTCTCACTATAATTGTGTGTGAGTGTGTTCTTTTCTTAATTTTTACAATTATTTTTGTTCAGATTTAATTGATAAACTGTAGTAACATGCATATATTACAAGAGAAATAAGGAGGATATGGAGATATCGATCAGCATCCAGTTTCAAAGTCTATAAAACAATATAAAATGAGACCAGAACAAACGCGGACCCCAAAAACATCAGAGGTTGGATTAGGTGCCATGGAGGAGAGAGCATCCGTCAGTTCAGTTTTTGAGTTCCCTGAGTTCCTTAAGACAGGAGTTGTGTTGTTTGAGTTGGACTTTGACATTGGTCTTAATTGAGGCACTAGGTGAAAACGCACTTGACTGCCATAATGGATGAGGCCGTCTGCATGAGTTGGTCTGTAATTTGAGATACAATTGTAAGACTTTTTTCACTGAAATGTCAATTTCATTCTTGATTTGCCAGTTATCAGATATTTGCTTCTTACTATCTGTTTCCATTGTTTTACCATCGATGCGGTCCTGTAAGGGAGACTTTGTGGCTGTTTCAGTACCTTGCTTTGATATTTTTCAACTTTCTCTAACACAATCTTCCTTCTGTTTAATAGTTTAGTTCCATGGAGTAATCTTGGTATAATAATTTATTCCACATATTTTAAGTAATAACAGGAGACCATTTTTTCCATGGTGGCAGAGGATAGTTTTTTTCAAGACGTTTGACTGACGGTTTACTTAATATTGAGCTGCTTTAAAAATGTGCATTGAAAAATTTTTAATTCCTTCTACATGTAGTAATAGTATGATGTAGTCCCTTGAGAAATTTGAAGCTTTTAAGAATAAAACATGTACAACTTACATAATGAGCCCTAAAGATGGTGCAGGGACAATCTCAAAGTTTCATGTGAATCAAGCCTATTTTCACTTTTTCGCCGCAGCTGCATCTGCTTCCAGGCCCGTGCGCCTAACCTAAGCTACCACACAAATTGCAGAATAACATTTGTACATACCAATGAACAGCAAGAGATAATGGCTCAACCACCTCGTTTTCAAGCTACAATTCATCCTGTGAACCCACCCCGCTTTTCTGGTGAAATACCGGTAGAGCGAGTTTTGAGCTTAGTTTCGTATTTCTACTCCATATCCCATATAGAGTAGTAGTGACACTAAAGTGTCATATTTCAATAAAATATACAAGGCCACCAATTCCTCCAAATGCACCAT
>NW_026924325.1:0-23288 GCF_032062105.1 Saccostrea cuccullata
TATCTAACCTATCAGGGATGTCAACAATATCAGCAATTTGGTCGTCCATAATTAGAAAAGTCGGGTAGGGGTTTGGTAAGAATAACGTGAACAGATGATCGGTATTGTCGCCTTTGACGTCACAAGACCACGTGACCCGCAAACTCATTAACTTTTTTTCTTCCAAATCGGAGGTTACATTTGAGCTGATTATTTTCTTAATTACTGCAGTTTGTCAACAATGCAAACAGAAAATTTATAAAGTGTAGTCAGAAGGAAGGTATATGCATTAAATTTTTAATAATTGAGAACCATGCGCTAAGTCCTTTAAGATGATGAAAGGTGCATCCAGTAATTGTATGCCCCCTGGGTGAGGGGGGTGTTGGTTGGTTACATAGTTTGAAAATAAATTAATGCTTTGAAATCCGCTCTTTGGTATTAACCAACCATTGGTGATAAAATAAAATTTCCAAAATTTTGAAATATGTGGCCCCAGGGTCAGTGGTTCCTATAGGGTGGGATGCACAACTGGTTATAAAGTGGAAAAGCATTTTCTGTTTGTTACTCTAATCTAACTCTGGAGTAAGCATGCGAAGTGTATAATTATGATAAGCAATGGTGCCTCTTTCAATATTGTGAATTTCATGGCCTCTGGTTTAAAACACGAACCAAATAAAATTGTTGGAAAGTTTTTACATGATACTCGGGGTGACCTCTAAGGCCCGTGGGCCTCTTATCAGCAAAAACAATCTGTGGTAAGCTTGTTTTATAAAGAAGATACCGGTAAACTAAATATTTTCTAACATCTCTTCAGTGTAGGAAATGGTGATTTAGGTTACATTTAAATTTTTTGTGCAGTTGTAAATACCTTGATTGGTATAATTTTGTAGAAGGCAAGGAAAACGAACAGTTATCGACCTGAAATCTAGTATAAACAATACAAATCTGAGGAAAGCATATAACACTGACCCCTGGATATCCCAGAGATACATGTAGAATCAGGCCTGAAGGCCATAAAACTTGGACAAGCTCATTTTGGATTTCGGTCTCAATTTTCTACTATTAGTTCCTTTGGGAAAAGAGAGACTGAGATCAAAAGTGAGCTCATCTAAGTTTAATGACCCCGAGGTCTTGTCTCTTGGAGGAGTAAGCATCTCCTGTTGATTGATCACCCCTGGCGTGGGTCCAATGTTTATTGATCAGAAAGACAAATCTGTTTAGGAAAAAACTACGGCCCAACAATGTGTATGAAAGTCTGCACAAATTCGATCTACTGATATGTCGTAGTTGATAACGAGGTTATATCGACCAATAGAATTTACAACATGCCGACTTTAAACGGCACTGCTAAAATCCCTGTAACGTCAACTTATCAGTGAGTAGCATGCCTCCCTTAAAAAATGACCGTTCTTAAACCAAGCTCTTGAGTAGCGAATGAGTTCGGAGACATGAAAATCATACCATTAAGCAGGTGATAGTGGAAAATAAGTACATTTAAAGGGAAAATGACGATGGAAAAAATTCAATATTTTCTCTTTTCTCATTACATTAGTTTCTTTTGTCACTTATGCTGTAGGATTCTCCGAATAATGAAGTACAACAAATGGAATGACTCAAAAGTATTATATATCAAGCTTAAGAAATATTCAAGGTTTTCTTTTAATACATGTCATTTCTATTTCTTAGCCAATGGAACAATAGTAATTTTGATACATGCTATTTAGGTGTAAAATAAATGCATGTAATTAGCCGTTAGTAGGACAATTAAATAATTTGAACATACTGGTTGAACTTTTCACACATATTTCAAGTCTGAGATGTATACCTTCAAGTTTTGTAGAAAATAAACCGTTGTCTTGACATGAACAATACAAAATTTATCGAAAATAGAAACAATTTTCTTACAATATTTGTGTAAAAATTACCATATATCAATGAATTGTACAAGACAGTTACAACTTTTTTCAAAGTACCAGAATATCTCAATTGAACAATTCTTGTTCAACCTGCTGATATTTTGGGTTATTCCCCGTGTCCTATAGAAAAGTTTTAATTATACAATTATTATTATAGCAAACCATTCTTCAATCATTCATCGGTCTGCCTTAGTCCGAAAAATCTGACGTTTTCCAGGCCTTTTTTTTTTTTTACGATTTTTGATATTTTACTTGCCAGGAAAACGTCAGAACCGGCGCCATTACGAAAACTGGAAATTTTGCCGTCTCCAACCGGAGTTGATTTTAAATACTTCTGAACCGAACTAAATGCAGAAATCAGAATTTATCGGAAGCACAATGCCTATAGTACTCACCAATATTAATGAAAAGAAAATATCACTCCACATTTCATTAAAGGACTTGCAAGATTTTAAAATGCAAGAAATGTTAACATCAGTCTGATAAAATGTTTTCAACGGATTGTATATTCAATAAATGAACCATAGAAACGATATTGTTAAGTACTCTAAGTATTGTACTATTGTACTATCCATAACTTGTGACTTTGAAATTTAATTCATTGTGCAAGTATCTAAAATCAACTCGAGAATGCCGCCTCCGGTTGGAGGCGTCGATTTCCCAGTTTTAGTAATTGCGCCGGTTCTGACGTTTTCCTGGCACGTAAAATATCAAAATCGCTAAAAAAGCCTGGAAAACGTCAGATATTTCGGACTACGGTCTGCCTATGTCGTATTATATTTTAATATATAAATTATAATAATTTTAATAGATATATTTTTAATCAACAAATATTGTTTAAGGCTTTTCAAGAAAACCTGGATTCGTCGAGAAGGAGGAGTAGGACGTGCAATTTTAATTAGGTTACCGTTTAACTATGTGTGTTGAAGATTTAATGCGTTTATAAAAAAAAGAATACGTGAAACAAAAGTTTTCACCTTTGAATATAGATTATCATAAAAATAGGGAGGTCACTTGTCAGAAATTGTCATAAAATACTGCCTTAAATGCATGCTGTCTATTACTTGTGTGGTAAGTATTGTGTTTATAGCTTTCTTTACACATGCATCAACGTATTATAGATGATAATGGGCCACCATTCTCGGATGAAACTTTCTTAATTTGTGGTTTCCTGTTTCCTTAGATTTACGGAAATCTCCAATTATGAAAAAGTGCAAGTAATAAAATTAATGTCATCAGTAATCGATAATGAGAATTGTTTATAGAAGCCTCTGATTTACAAGTTGATGTTACAAAATTATTGTATATCGTTTTCAACTATCTCTTTTATAGTCCGCATTTTGCAAATTCTATAATTTATAAAATGACCTTGTTTGCAAATACAACCACTATACTAGTTTGACCGTGTTTTGACCGAAATAATATGTACCTTAAATTTTGTCGGTCGGGCCATTGCTTTTACACTTATTTTGCCCATGGATTAATTAGCTTAAAATTATGATCCAAACAGTAAGCTTACAGTGATTCTGAACACTCAGTAGGGATATACTCACCTCCTAGATACCCGATCCAACGTGATGAACATGACAATTGTTCACTTGTAATATTTCATCCACGATTTCTTTGTATTTTATCTAACATTTAACGCATTACTTTATACAATTAAAAGCAAAAGATATTTTATTTCATGGATAACTCAGACATACATTTGTATAATTGCAAATGCAGTTCTGAAAATTTCTGGTGTGAAAAAATAGACATGAACTGTCAATTACAAAGAAATTTAATTTTTTCTCTCCACTTTTTTTTTCACATAAAATATACAAAGACTTATTAAAAAAAATTTTTTTTGGTCTGAGTCTTATGTGCTTTTGATATATTTTCCAAGAAAAGGGTTACATCAGTTTTTGCTTCCTATTTTTAATTTTAAATCTTGATATTTTACACACATTTATCAATTCATTTAAATTCTTTTAATTTAACATATTACATACTTTTTTTTTCACATAAAATATACAAAGACTTATTAAAAAAAAATTTTTTTGGTCTGAGTCTTATGTGCTTTTGATATATTTTCCAAGAAAAGGGTTACATCAGTTTTTGCTTCCTATTTTTAATTTTAAATCTTGATATTTTACACACATTTATCAATTCATTTAAATTCTTTTAATTTAACATATTACATACTTTTTTTTCACATAAAATATACAAAGACTTATTAAAAAAAATTTTTTTTGGTCTGAGTCTTATGTGCTTTTGATATATTTTCCAAGAAAAGGGTTACATCAGTTTTTGCATCCTATTTTTAATTTTAAATCTTGATATTTTACACACATTTATCAATTCATTTAAATTCTTTTAATTTAACATATTACATATGTAATAAATTTTAGCAAAATCCTATATGGAACACTATTACTTAAATATATTACCACATAAAACAAATAAGAACAAAAGGCCCAGGGGCCACAGCGCTCACCTGAGTACATCGGCTAGAAAAAAAGCACATATCAGATCAGAACTGAAAGTTTACTGGGGGGGGGGGGGGGGGGCTGGAATTTTAACCCCCCCAGGGGGTCATGATTTGAACAAATTAGAATCTACACTACCTGAGGATGATTCCATTTAAATAGAAAAATATCACTAATCATGGCTTTGAAGTACTTGAAAAGAAGATTTTAAAAGGTTTCCCTATATATCCCTATGTAAAATTTTGGTCGGCCATTTTGGCCCCACCCTAGCCCCAGGGGTCATGATTTGAACAAACTTGAATCTACACTACCTGAGGATGATTCCACATGGGTTTCATCTCTCCTGGCCCAGTGGTTCTTGAGAAGAAGATATTTAAAGATTTTTCCAATATATTCCTATGTAAAACTTTGGACGGCAATTTTGGCCCCACCCTAGCCCCGGGGGTCATGATTTGAACAAAATTGAATCTACACTATCTGAGAATGATTCCACATGAGTTTCATCTTTCCTGGCCCAGTGGTTCTTGAGAAGATTTTTAAAGATTTTTCCTATATATTCCTATGTAAAACTTTGGTCGGCCATTTTAGCCCCACCCTAGCCCCAGGGGTCATGATTTGAACAAAATTGAATCTACACTACCTGAGAATGATTCCACATGAGTTTCATCTTTCCTGGCCCAGTGGTTCTTGAGAAGAAGATTTTTAAAGATTTTTCCTATATATTCCTATGTAAAACTTTGGTCGGCCATTTTGGCCCCACCCTAGCCCCAGAGGTCATGATTTGAACAAAATTGAATCTACACTACCTGAGGATGATTCCATATGAGTTTCATTTTTCCTGGCCCAGTGGTTCTTGAGAAGAAGATTTTTTTTAAATGCCATTAATTTTTCTCTAACTCATAATTATCTCCCCTTGGAAAAGGGCTTGGCCCTTCATTTGTATAAACTTGAATCCCTTTTACCCAAGGATACTTTGTAGCAAGTTTGGTTGAAATTGGCCCAGTGGTTCTTGAGAAGAAGATGAAAATGTGAAAAGTTTACAACGACTACGACGACAACGACAGCGACGACAACAACGACAGACAACGGACAAATTTTGATCAGAAAAGCTCACTTGAGCCTTCGGCTCAGGTGAGCTAAAAATGATATAACTTATAATATACTATTTCATATATCATTAAAAAGA
Organism: Saccostrea cuccullata; assembly: GCF_032062105.1. Taxonomy (NCBI): domain Eukaryota; kingdom Metazoa; phylum Mollusca; class Bivalvia; order Ostreida; family Ostreidae; genus Saccostrea; species Saccostrea cuccullata. The sequence goes on from NW_026924325.1 coordinate 5,553, forward strand.
ACATTCATGTATGTAGTACTAAATGTATAAACTACTTATATTCCTCTATATTTTGAATTCAAGATTCTCATGGAGTAATAAATATACAAGATTTAATCTTTCCTTTTTCGTTCAGCAGATTTTAAAATTTCTTTTATTCTTTTTCATCCCACATGGAGAGTAACTAAAATAATTATCAGTTTGGAGTATATTAAATGTACAAGCATTTCTGAATATTGTAATCTATTCTTGATACCTTACACATACATGTTGCTTCATGACGTTAATGCTTCCAAAAATGAATTAAGATGAACACTGTGTATGAATTAAACAAATAACAATTTGTTGCAATAATGTAGAAATTAATGTTAAAAGATGAAAAAAAAATTCTTTACTTCCCATTAAATTCTTTACTACTCGTAAAATTCTTTAATACTTATAAAAATTATACATTTGACTGTATTTGAACTTTATTTTACAAGAAAATAATCAAGCAAAAACAATTTTAAAATCTATAATGAAAGACTGATAATCAGTGAACAAAACATACTCATTCTTACTTGTGAACATCTTAAACCTAATTCTAAACCATGATTAAATAAACTAAAATGTGACGAACCAATGATATCAACATCCCTTACGAATAACGGTTTACGACATTGAGAAAATACGCTTTTCTGGTTTTGAATTCAAGGAAATAGTAAATATATTTGATTGATCGATTGATTGAACTCGTATGTTGTTTAACGTCCCTCTCGAGAATTTTTAACTCATATGGAGTGGCCACCACTTGCCGGTGGAGGGCTGCAAATTTTGCCCTATGCTAGGCACTTAGGGCCATTGAGCAGGGAGGGATCTTTTTCGTACCAGCACCTACTGCGACACGGGACCTCGGTTTATACGGTCTCATCCGAAGGACCGGTCTCCACGTCCCACAATGGGATTCGAACCCCCGACGTAAGGATTGCCTCCTTATTTCGCGTCACTATGGCAGACGCTCTAACCACTGCGCCACGCGGGCGACGTAAAAAAGATTTGTGTTACCTTTAAAGGTAAGACAAAATGTGAAATCTGAAGTCATCAATTTCTCAAAGCGGTTTGGAATAACAGAAGGAACATGGTTTTAACATTTCTTCACCCTTTCATTTTCATGAATGTGTAATAGATAGAGGGAAAACATGTAAGTCGATACAAACACAACAAATCCAACATTTGAAAAACAACCAGGAATAAGCACACCTTTCAGCACTAAACACACAACAAATTAAGTCATCCATATAAAGCAGAAAATAGGATCAGTTTTTAAATGGTTGGTTAATTTATAGATGGTCATGTGATTTGTTTATGTTACATATTAATTCATTATGCTTAACTGGTTTCTATCATATTGAGTTCTCAAAGGTTCAAAGAACGAAAAACAGTTCTCCAAGCAGTGAAAATCAAAGTGAATTTAAAATATTTCCTAGCACCTCTGATGGAAAACACGTCCATCACAATCTATGCATATTTAATTATTTTCATGGAATAGCATTCTGTTATTATTGTTCATTGTATATTTTAAAATCCTGTTTTGATCCATGATCACATGATGTTTTTGTCTGACAAAGTAAACAAACATATCGCAATACGTACGCACATAATAACCTGACTTTATGTTGGTGCATAAAAATTGAATATTGACATTCTGATAGACATAGAAAAACTTATCTTATTTTATCAGACAGAGAACAGTTTATTTGTAATAAATATTCTTTTTACTCCACTGTTTTTTAACTGATAGTCACACCAAGTATTCCCGTTCGATTTAAAAGTGAAATTCAACATAAATCTGTTAACATCCATCTACGACATCAAGCTGATGAACAATATATGTAAAGAAGCAAAGTCAAAGAATTGTGTTTCCACGCTTTCGGTGTCTTAGTGGGTCAAATACGAACACCCTTATAGATGTATATGTCAATCAAAAGTAATCACTTAAAGTTAATTTGTTTTTAAAAATTAGATCGAACATGAAGGTCAAGAGATCAAAAATCATAGTACGAAATATCGTGTCATAGGCAATGAACATGTCAAATATGAAGGATTAACTTTTAAAAATCCAAAGATATTATGGAAATATTACATTTCTGAAAGATAGGTCAAAGTTCAGGGTTAATGTAAAAAGTTAAAAAATTATGGCTTATTTAGAATGGTCTTTACACGGGTAATATACAATTTTAATATGAAAACCACATCTTTTCAATTTCGAAAGTTATGACTAATTTAGAGTAATTTTTTCAAAAAGGGTCAAACTTTAAGTCAAGAGGTCAAAATTCATAGAATATTTTGATAGGCCTTGCAAAAGGTAATGTACATGTGAAACATGAAGGTTTCATTACATTACATTATGTCCATTCTTTTCTCATTCAAATGTTATGATTTCTTTTGTCATAGACGGACAGAATGACAGATGAATGTGATTGAATGTCCCCTCGCTTTTGCTAAGGAAAGAGACAAAAATGTTTCTATATTTACTTGAAAGTGGGTGTCGAAGTTATGAGTTCCTAGAATATTCTCATTGTAATGTTATGTCTTCTTTACAGACATGCCTCTTTCGATAAATACTTGGAACGACTTTGTTTCCTTAACTGCTAGAACCCATATTTATTAAATGTGAATACTTGACAAAAGAGTTGATTTGAAAAAGTGAAGATGAGAGATAGATATAAAGTCTTTAAATGTATAAAGATTGAACAGGCAAAACACGGACCCCTGGGTACAGATACACTTTATAATTTAAAAGGCTCTGAAGTGACTGGTGTGTACAGAGTTAACTGGGTGATTTCAATTCTATATACAGGTTATAGCGGAAATGTATTTGAAATTGAGGATGGAAAAATTGAATCCATCCCCTTTTTCTTAAACTTTAACTGGTTGTTTGAGATCACCTGCAAGATTCACTGTGGATACTTTAAATTGAGACGACTGGCATACGTCTAGTCCACATATAAATATATATATTTACCAATGTCTTTCTCTGTGATAAAAACTACAAACAACGTATTGGCTTTATAACCTCATAAAGCGATTTGCTCAGAATTTACAGATCTACATGCTTTTTTGCGTGTTGCTTAGTTATACACATGGCAAGGATACTGACATATTGATTTTTTTCTTATTGAATCAAGTATCGGGTTTTAGTGTGAATACAAAAAATTATTTTCCTTTTTTTGGTCTTATGATGATAATGAGTAAACATTTTGCTCGCGTGATAATTTTATGCAGAAATAACTTCGGCGTTAATGCAGATTATCACGCCAGCAAATTGACTGATCACACGCTTGAGTTTCTGGTTGACAATGCACATGTATCTTTGTGGTTTTGAGAGACCTGGTTTTCAAACAGTCTATTGGAATTCCGATGGGTACCAACTGCGCCCCAAAATTCGCAGACCTATTTTTAGCTCTACTGGTCAGAGACCAGAAGAGCTTATGCGATAGTAATGCGTCCGGCGTCCGTCCGTCTGTCTGTCTGTCTGTCCGTCTGTCTGTAAACAATTTTTCAAAATGCTACTCCTCCTACAGTTTTGGTCTAATTTCAGTATAACTTGACACACTAAGATACATAATTCTGTGTATCGGTTTTTGATTTCGATGAACGGTGTTGCCGTGGTTACTAAAAATAGAAATTTCTGTGAAATTCTTTCCAAATGCTACTCCTCCTACAGTTTTGGTCTGATTTCAGTATAACTTGGCACACAAGTAGACTACACTAAGATACATAATTCTGCATATCGGTTTTTGATTTCGATGAACGGTGTTGCCGTGGTTACTAAAAATAGAAATTTCTGTGAAATTCTTTCAAAATGCTACTCCTCCTACAGTTTTGGTCTGATTTCAGTATAACTTGGCACACAAGTAGAATACACTAAGATACATAATTCTGTGTATCGGTTTTTGATTTCGATGAACGGTGTTGCCGTGGTTACTAAAAATAGAAATTTCTGTGAAATTCTTTCAAAATGCTACTCCTCCTACAGTTTTGGTCTGATTTCAGTATAATTTGGCACACAAGTAGAATACACTAAGATACATAAATCTGTATATCGGTTTTTGATTTAGATGAACGGTGTTGCCGTGGTTACTAAAAATAGAAATTTCTGTAAAATTGTTTCCAAATGCTACTCCTCCTGTTTTGGTCTGATTTCAGTATAACTTGGCACACAAGTAGAATACACTAAGATACATAATTCTGTGTATCAAATTTTATTTTTGATGAACTGTGTTGCCGTGGTTACTAAAAATTGAAATGTCTGTAAAATTGTTTCAAAATGCTACTCCTCCTACAGTTTTGGTCTGATTTCAATATAACTTGGCACACAAGTAGACTACACTAAGAACATAAAGAGACTTTATCAACGATCATTATTCTGTATGTTGCTGTTGTAAAGTTTCAAATCCCAGCTGCTTAAGTACTCTTCTCTTCCTTTGCTATAAGTTCAAACCAGTAGAGCTTCAGTCTCGACAGAGACTTCTGGTTTTATTATTATTCACATGAAGCAGACTTTGTACAAATCTAATTTGTGATAAAAAAAACTTGCTGTGGCCTTCAATTCGACTTTCACCGGTCACGGAAGCCTTGTGGTAGAGCGTTCGCTTCGTGATCTGGAGGCCCGGGTTCGATTTTCGTTCGCGGCGCCGCGTCAACCTCTGTTATTCTTCGCTGAATGTCGTCATATGAGTCTGGTGAGAAAGACATCTCACAGGAGGGTTCTTTGTTGCTTGTAGTTTCCTGTTGGTTACTTATCTTATTTCTCTTGACTTTGGCCTGGGTCGACTCTGTGGTGCTGCTAGGTTCTTGTTCGTGTTACCTTTTCCATCTAAGAGTCTTCTTTGTGGTGGCAAGGGTGGATATTTTAGAGGGCTCCTCGAGAGGCTGGTCGGTAGTGTCCTGAGTGGGCCCCAAGATGCCCTCAGCGGTCTCCAGGTGTACGTTCCAGGTAGCCTTCGTGGGGTCGGTGCTTGGTGCTGTCTTGGAATGTTCAGGTTTCCTCTTCGGCTGCAAATGTCCAGGCCTTTCCCTATGCAGTTTCAAATTCGCAGTACTGCATTTCCTTTAAAGCCTTGATCCAGATTTATCTTTCAGAACTGAACCACCACTCTTTGAAATGGAATCAATTGTGTATGGCCCTATCCAGTTCAACTCCTTGATCTTGGATTGCTTCCGCTGCAGATTTCTACAGTTCCTGTGGTATACAATATCTCCTGGATTGAACTTTAGCCTTGTTGTAGCTTTTCTCTGTAGTGCCTCTTTCTTCCTACATTATACAGTCTAGATTTTTCGTGGACAGAATCTCGCAGTGTTTGCCTAAAGCTGTTCAGGTTATGTACAAGTGCCTCTGTTGCCTTGTTTGGATTGATGCTTTCATTTAGGTTTAATTCTGATGGGAAGGTTGGCTCTTTACCAAATGCAATCTCATATGGTGATGACTTTGTAATTTGACTTCGCCTGTCTGATACAAAATAATGCAGCTTCAAGGTGCATATCCCAGTTGTTGGATTCCTGTGTCATGCAGTTTCTGCAGTGCCCAGTATTAGAAAAATCCAAACTAAAAAGAATGCCTTGGAATTAACATGAGGCCCATAGGCCTTGATGAAGAACATCCCTAGTGGCTATGGAGAAGATAACAATGTGAACTAGAATAATTCAAAATAGACAAATACCCGGGTTTTTTTCTGAGAGACTTCCAAGTCACTCGTATTTAATAGATCTAAGAGGTGTTCACATACTGCTTAAATATTTAGAGTGAAATTTACTGGTAATGGCTCGTTATATATTTTAATGATGGAAACTACAGCACTATCTAATAAAACATCGATGCTAATAACAAGAGGCCAAGGGGCCACATCGCTCATCTGAGTATATAAGCTATAAAGTGGTCAACTACAAGGCAACTGGGTTTGCATGCACTCGAAATTTTTTTTAAATGCTAAAATTCCTGATATGTATGAAGAAAGAATATTTGTAGAGTTTGCTGCGTTTAACAATTACATGGACTCACTTCTAAGAACATGTGAAATGTTGCTGGTATTGGATCTGGATCCTCTCTGGCTCCTGGAGCAAGCTCCCGAAATCGCTTCCACTGCTTGCTAGAAATTGCATCAGCTATGCTAGAAATTGCATCAGCTACACAATTGTCTAAACCTGCTACATGTTTAGTTTTCAGTGTTACGTTATATTTCATTACATGTAAGACACTTTTCTTAATAATTACATTTATTCTTTATGTCGCCCGCGTGGCGCATTGGTTAGAACGTCATCTGCTCCTTGCGTCGCGGGTTTGAATCCCTCTATTTGACGCGGAGACTATTCCCTTGGATGAGACCATATAAACCGAGGTCCCGTTTCGCAGTAGGTGCTGGCACGAAAAAGATCCCTCCCTGCTCAATGACCTGAAGGACAAAATTTGCAGCTTTCCACCGGCTAGTGGTGGCGTCTCCATATTAGTGAGAAATTCTCTAAAGGAACGCTTAACAATATACATATTCTCGCTTAACAATATACATATTCTTGATGATTTTGAAGACTGTGAATTTAGGGTGGCCAATGACGCTACTTTATCAGTATGAAATGGCACCTGATTCCACTTAAAAATTCTCCCCAAACCAACAGTGACAGTACTACAGGCACCAATTCTTAAAAAGTAATGTCTCTCATCGACTGATTTTCCCAACTACTCGGCCGCAGGTAATACATCCACTTCCCCCATAATAATATCCACATCCCATTTGACTTGACCCTTCACTATCAGTATGTATAATTGATTGATTGTATATTGGTTAAAGTTCCTCTCGAGAATTTTTCACTCGTATGGAGACATCACCGGTGCCGGTGAAGGGCTTCAAATTTTGACCGATACTCGGCACTCAGGGCCTTTGAGCAGTGAGGGTTCTTTATCGTACCAACGCCTACCTTGACACGGGATCTACGTTTTTAAGCTCTTACCCGAAAGACCCGTGACTTTCACTTCTAGTGCCAAGCGCTTGGCGAAGAAGCTGTCACTACCTATGTTTACGTCTTAGGTATGACGCGGCGCCGCGAATGAGAATCGAACCCGGACCTCTTGATCACGAACGCTCTACCACTCATACGCGTCGGAAGCAAATTGAAGGGGGGGGGCTACACCAGCAAAAAAAGGTAAACCCCAATTTTCAATGCCTATATAATGTATATATAAAATTTGCAAAAAAGGGTTGGGGGCTAACCCCCCCCCCCGTTCCAAAGCCTATGCCACTAGGCTACCGTGACCGGTAGTATATAATCGAAGAACCCAAGAATTGTCTCATTTGTTTTGTGGGAAATAAGCTATGACATAATTATATATGTAAAACTTGCGTAATAGTAACTCTTTTCCTCTTCAACCCCCCCCCCTTGAAAAAATTGTAGATTCGCACCTGGGAACTGACATTATGACCCAGTGAAAACTGCACAGAATTTATTTGGGGTGGAATGCAGCCCTCCGTATTTGTAATGGTCCCTATTGCATTACCTGAGGCCTGAGGGGTGTGATGTATCTGAATTTACAGTGCTTGTTTAGGGCAATGGGGCTGCATGGTGATCCTGATGTAAGCCTGAAGCTGCGAAAACTACCGGGGCTTGGATGTCTGCAACAACATCTGCTTCTGACGCGAGACTTGTACTCTCCTCCTTATCTTCTTTCCTTTGACGCTTTGGCCTTGTCTCCTTAACTTGACCTTCGGTATTTTCGCTCTAAAGTATAACAATTTTTACAGTCAATAATTATTAATATCAAACTCTAATAATAGCAATTTCATCCACTAAATAGTTGTTTTAACACTTAACTTCCTTAGCATTTTTAATGTGCATGTCACCGTACATGTATGAAGATAATCTGTCTCCATCGAAATAAAAAATGCTCATCGAGCAAAATTAAATGTTAATACTTCAATAAATGATAATAGACAGTTATCCCCCTTACGTAATACCTATAATAATAACACAAGGAGTGCAACGCATTTTAGGTCACCGGGGAACCCCTCGCTTATAACCAGGCTGTCGCACAATCATTTTTCAATTGAAAATTATAAAACACAAACCAATCTTTTCGGAAAGGACCATTCTTTATGCCTGTTAATGCATGTGATTTTAAACGCATGCTTTACACCAGCAACAGTGACTTTTTCCCACAACTTCGCTCAAACATTCGTTGTCCGCGACGCCATGACGTGACGTATTACTATCACAGGTTCGCAGTGAATAGCGGTGACTAATATACAAAACCAAACAAAGCGGACATTTTCGCGGGAATGGATGCAGACCTTGTAGACCTTGCTGTCAAAGGCCACAGCTTTTTAATTACAGGCCAGTGTGGCACTGGCAAGACACATTGGCTAAGGTACACAAGTTTATTTACTATAAACAATAATATACGTCCCTTTTTGGATGTACACATGTAACGTATGTAATCCATGATTATGATGGTAAGGACCCTCTCTACACCAGTGCATAATGTTTTTTGGAGAAAATGATATTGAATAGAGGTGTAGATATTAAGATTATATATTCAATTTTCAATAATTGATACGTGGCATTTACCCACAGGAAAAATGTCCAAACCCAATACATGCAGTATCAGTCAACAGAAATCACTTTTGTTTACTTCATTTGAGAAAATAAATGTAAATATGTGTTCAATAGAATACTTAAGTTAATATCATAGAATAGAATATATTTATTATTCCAGATCAGGGCCCTTGTGGGCATATTACATACATGATTAATAAACAGAGCATATAACAGTTATTAACAAAGTGTGATGTAATAGTAGTATTCAGCATATTCTTAGTACATGTATATACTTAATCAATTTGTACACATGGCTCATAAATTGAGATAATTGCTAACATGGGAAGTTTAAATACATATTGATATTTATAAACAAGTACCACCATGTATCATAATGCAAAAAAGCCAGAGATATACATACACAGAAAAAAATACATACATTTTTATTTACATATTTACATATACACATACATACATACACATACATATATATATATACATGCCCACACACATACATACTGAGTAGCTATATTCCACTAAATTGCAAAAGATACCACGGGACAGTGCATTGGTACTTTTTAAGTCCCCATGTTTACATATCTGACCAAAGTAATATTTATTAAGTGTTTGAAGTATACAAAATTTTTTATTTTTTAATTTTTTTTTTCAATTTCTTTATACATGTAGAAGACACACTATATTGCACCCTTGATCAATTCACAAGAGGATTTAAGAACTTCAGATTTTTTTTTAAATTCAGTACATACAGTGTTTTTTCTCTGAATTTAAAATTTTACATGTACCTATTATTATTAAGAGAAATGTCACATTATATCATATTTAGAAATATACTGTAAATTTCTATTTATTGTAATTTAGATATAAGGGCAGATAATTCTAGCTGCAGAAAAATACCACATTGACAGAATCATGGCTCTATAGTGTGCAGTGTAAAGAGGGTTCTTAATAACAAAATGTAAATATTGCATAACATCAGTGTTAGGTGCTTCTAATATAGAGCACAGACTCAAAAAATAAACCTGTCATTAATTACATTTGATCACAAAAACTTGAAATGGTTGAAGTTATTTTTTGTTGTGTTGTTAATTACTGCTCATATTCTCAATTTCCTCATTTTAAGGTCAAGATTAGTAAATGAAAGGTGCCTACAGATTTATCAAATTTGAGAAATAAATTCCTTTATTGATGCTTTACAAGTTTAGCTTGGTCAAATAAGGTGTTTCGGGGCATACTTTGTAGGTAAACAAGATGAAAAACTGTATTTTAAACTGTCATTTTCCATGAAAAATTAAGAAAACCAGTCATGAGTATGGGAGTTTTCTTCATATTCGACAAAGGAAATGTATCCAGATTGCCTACAGTCTCTCAGAAAAGGGTAATTAGTATATGGCATCATATTTAAATCAATATCAAATTTAATATAGGTATCCGGTTTACTTTTCATATGATTTTAAACTGAATGTCATGAAAATACCATATTTTCTACATAATTCTGCTAAAGCCGTAAAGTACGGGAAAAAGAAAGTTGAAATTGATTATGACGTCATAATGGATCTAGCACCAAAAAATTAGTCTAAAGTTATTTACTAGATCTTGACCTTAATTTGCTTCCTGCTTTTCCTCGTAGAGTTTAAAGGTCTTGATAACTTAGCACGAAAATAACTTGATGAGGCAGATTCTGATGCATTGGCTCTCCTTGACACTAAGCACTGGCCAAGTACAATGGCCGTGCTTGATTTGGCAAACTGTTCCAATGTAGGATTAGAATTTAACCCATTTCGAATTCCTCTTTGCTGACAGAAAAAGTTTTCAATGAGGTCTGAGTTCAAAAATCCAGGATTTAAGGAGTTGCCCTTGCCTGTTGTCTGCCTACATAGTGAGGTGAATCCAACCAGGGATGAATTGATGTCATCACGTGTTTCTTTTGTCATCAGATTCTTCTTGGCAAGTGTAGGTGAAGATTCCAAAATGTCAGCCTCCCACCTGTTAAAGAATTGAAGAGCTTGAGATATCTCTGCTATCCTTGGATCCTCCATGGATGTGACTGGGTGGTTAATGCTGCAGAAAATATCACATATAATCGATGTCGCTTCTAGCAGTCTTATTGATGATGAAAGTCTTTCAGGATCTGGCAATGTTTGTTGGTAACTTTTCATGAGGAACAGCATGTTCTTATTCAAAACATCAATGGCCAGTTGGTTGCGCATTTTTGAGGCTGCTGTCAGAGTGATATGGTCTTCAGTTAATTTGTTGTGGATTTCAAAGCCACCCTGATAGTTAAAAAGAAAGCATTCTTCCCAATGGTCCCATAGAATTGCTTGCCCCTCCAAAACAAGGTAACGTCCCTTGGAATTCTCCTTGTTTTCCTTTCTGCTTGATTCTATGTTGTTTCTAATTCTTTTTAACACATGTTTGATGTCTTGTATGGCAACCATCACATGCTCTCTGTTATACACATTTTTGAATAGAAATAGCTCTTCCCTTGGGTCTCCATTAAACAACATAGATGTGAATGTTCTGTTTGTGGTTGCCCCATCTGCCATCATGTAGTCCACTGTGAAACCCATTTCTTCCAAAGCATCAACACTCTTCCAAAATGTCAGGTACAGCTGGTGTGATGTGGCAGTTGTGGAACCATAGTAGGAGACAGGCCATCTACAAGATTAACATTTAATGGTATTATAAGATGAACTTTCAAACAACTTTCATGAAACCCTAAAGAGTAAATAATCAAAGATTATAATTTTCAACCATCCTTAATTGAAATTCTATTTAAGGAGGCTGGGGGTCAACAAATTAACCACAAATTTACCACCAGATTTAACTTAATTTTTTAGATATGATATCTTAAGCTGTCAGCGATCATTTGGCAAAGAAAAATTTCAAAAATTTTTGTTTTAAAATTTGATCATTTTCTATATCTTCATCTGGAGCTCTTCTTCTAAAGGAGACAAATATAGTCTAAAAATGGCCACAACCCCCAACCCCCTTAAATCTGTTGTAGCTTTAAAATTCACATCCATCATAATGCTTATAAAGTCTTTGATAAGATTATTCACCTGAAACCTGTAAAGCCATGGAAAACAAACTGCAGAGCCTGTGAGGCAAGCCTTGTAACCTTTTTTCCTTTGCAGATAATATCAATATTTTCATTTGTTGTACCCATATCAACCATGCCAATTAACTTCCAACAATCTCCCACTTTTGTGATTACAAGATCATCCTGTAAAGGAAAACAGTACATAAATAAAAACTACAGACATGTTTATAACTTTTTTATGTCAACCATCATAATTTTTAGTGTAGGTGGGTATAGTTTTTCTTTGTTGTTAACATTTTTTTAGTTAATTTTCAAATTTTCACTGGATAACAAATATTAGGGAATTTCTTAAGGTTATAAATATTACGTAAACTTCAAACTTGCCAAAAGGAAATATTTTTCAAAAAATTATCCCCCCCAATCTTTTTTTTTTTTTTTATTAAAAAGTGCATATTTAGTGGGTCAAGGGGCAGCAACAAATTTTTTTTATATTAAACCTTAGTGTTAAAATTTGCATATTACTGTTACCTGAATTGACATTTCGTCTATTAAAAGGCCTCCATGTCTACCAAACTCAGGTATTCCTTGTCTCTCTGCTTCAATTTTCATCCATGCAAGATTATCCTCATTGGAAGAGCAGGAATTTTTGTAGTATTGAAGTAGTCTTTTGGATGGGAGGACTAATACACCTGATTTCTGCAGGTCTTCATATGCCTGTGGAGATCTCAAAAACAGCTGTAAGCAAATATTGATAACTCGAGGATCCCACCTACGCTGGTGAGTATCTAGACCACTCCTACAGTTTTGTAGCTGGGATTGAAGTAAAAGCTGAAATTTTTCTGGAGCATCCATTAGGGCATTATTCAGGAGTATTTCAAAATCTTTGTGATCTTCTTCACAAAATTGGATGTGTGCATCAAGGACACAGGTATCTTCTTTTGAATCACTGACCATCTCTGAATTGAGCCTTGGCAACTTGTTACTGATCTCTTTGAGTGCCTTTCGTTTCTCTCTCTTCCGTCTGTAGTCTTTACATGCTGAACATGCATTTGATGTTGCTAGAGGAGGCAGCAAAATTGTGCATGATTTGGACTTTACAACATGCTTCTGAAGTACTCCACTGGCTGTGGACAAGGTTATAGACTCACTAGAAGACTTTTCTATTGGTTGTCCTTCACACATATGTAGGTTCTTGACTAAATGCAGTATCCCATCTATGTGATGTTGTACTGGGGTTAAAGAAAACTTCAATTTGCTTGTGTGCCCTTGTATTGTTAATGTTGAATATGAAGCCTCCATATGAATTTCACAGTACTGTTGTTGTCCATTTATGCAAAGGTCAAATGGCACCAAAAAATTTAGTTTGTGGTTACTAAAAGTTTTCAGTTGACAGTTATTTGGAAAAGTCAGGTTCTCATTGCTGGTATGCTGTACACGTTGTTTTAAACCTTGAAATGCAATAATGTACTCTCCTTGCTCATAAATGCGGGAAGACTTAACTCTGAAAAGCTTACTGATGATCTTAGATATAACATCTGATGTTGCAATTTGAACATCCTTCTCTGTGCAGAACATGTTTAGACCATTCATTATTTCAGTCAGGCAAGTGTAAGAAGTTGGGCTTTCATTGGTGTAGTGAATGGCCAACCTGTAAGTTTGAATAAATCACTGTTGTTTGCTTACATTGGATAAATTAATGGATATAATGAATTTGATTTCATATTCTTGATCTCATATTATGTTAAGAATGTTTTAATCCAACATAAATTGTATAATTCACTGTAAATAACCTTTTTTTTAAATCTTACTTCCAAGGACAGATCACTCTTGAATAGCATAATCTACCAAACAAATAGAACTCTTTAGTGTGTAGTGTTTAGAGCTTCCTTAATACATAGATTGAACATGACCAGAGTAGTTGGTGATTACCATGAACCAAGGCCAATTTCATGTAGCAAAAAATCACAGATGTCAGATTGGTTGGCTAAAACACAAAACAGCAGTGTAATGATTTTGAAAATTATTAATTTTTTAAAAATGTGTATATTTTTAAGAGGATGTATGTGGAATGTTAATCCTGTATTATTTGATTCTTTTTTATTTAATTTATTTTTTATTCTGTAGTACATGAAAATATGTTATATCTTTTATTTTTGGTTGATTATACTATAATTAAGCTACATATAATGAAAGTGTTTTTTTAATTGCCTCATACACCATTAAATTTCTTTGTTTTCAGAAAAATAATATCTCATCTTGGTACAAAAAAAGTAGCAGTCACAGCTTCAACAGGAGTGGCAAGCCAACAGTTAGGTTCTGGTGCAACAACCCTTCATCACTGGGCTGGTATACAGGACGGAAGGTACTTCAAAGAACTTTACTCAAAGTACTTCTTATTAACACATTACAGTTGTATTTTCATGTTTTAGTATCAGTGTGTAGGAGTGTGTTGTATCCAAATTTAAGTTATGTCCCAGTCTTGTCCTTGAAGAGTTCTACACCAATATTAAAAATCTTTTTAAAAAAAACATTCAGTAAAAAATTATTTTCAACTGTTTTTTTTTCAATTTTTTGTGATTAAATAGATCTTTTCACCACATCACTTACTGAAATTTTTAGTATTAATTTATAAAAAGAAATTTTTTATTTCATAAATGCTTGTCATTGAATAATTACTGCTTAGGTAATTAAACTTTCGAAAATTTCTCTTGGTAAATTTTTAGATATTTTAAAATGTTTTGAACTTTTGAATTAAATTTCAGATTACTAGTATATTTTATAGCCATATTAACTAGAAGCTAGCTATTAAAGAGCAGATCCTTTATGGGTTGGTAGTGTCAGAATTATGCAAGGTCTTTTGGGTGTTTTGAAGGTGTTATAATTTTTTGGAACATGCGCAAAAACAGTACATTAATCTCTTGATCTCTGTGATTTTGGATTGTTATGACAGAAAAGATATCAGCATGTATTTGTGTAAATTTGATTGTGTAAATTTGTGTTTTTCATCTCTAAATAATTTATTGAATTCATTGATATATTTTTACAGGTTCTCAAAGGAAAAATACACAGAGCTTTTTCTGCATGATGATGTTTATTCTGAAAGCAGGAGACGCATTGAAAAAACTTCAGTACTTGTTATTGATGAGATCAGCATGATATCAGCCAGGACTTTCGACTTAGTAGAGCATGTCTGTCGTCTGGTAAAAGGCAACAACCATGTATTTGGGGGAATGCAAGTAAGTGTGATAAATTTTGAAATGAAGATCACAAAATGCAAATCAAGAATGAAATGTATAATGCAGAATAAGAATGAACTATACAGTTTACCCTCAATGTATAATATTAGGTATTGTGTACATTGTCCTCTTTTCCTATCAATACAACACTGCATGTGCACCTCATAGTAATAATGTTAGTACAATTGTACATGTTGATTACTAAATCTGGAACAATCTTTAGTTAATCTATTTTATATACTTTTTTTCAGATAATAGCCTCTGGGGATTTTAAACAGCTGCCCCCAGTGCCAAATCCAAGATATGGAGATGGAGGTCTTTATGCTTTTGAAAGCCCATGTTTTCGCTTAGCATTGCCTCATCATATACAATTGAAAAAGGTAAATTAATACTTCTGTTGTTTTGTTGTGTGAAAACTGGATGAGAAAGGAAAATTACCTTTATGATTTGTGTTTGTCTTATGATTATCCTTTTTAAGTTTAATTCTATTAAAATTACTAATGATTTGTTTTCAATTTCTTAGGTGAGACGCCAACATGAAAAGGAACTGATAGATGCCATACATCAGCTTTGTGATGGTTCTCCTACCCCAGAGACCTTAGCATTTTGTTCAAGCCTTGACAGACCCCTGTTTCCACCAAATGCTCATCCTACATTATTGTATGGTACAAATTTTGATGTGTCATATGTTAACCATGTGATGCTGGAAGATATGGAGGGTGAAGAAATTAAGTTTGAAGCTGTTGATGAAGGTATTTGCATATTTCTTAACATAAGATTGGTTATAGCAATGTCCCCTTATGAAATTTTAGGTTATGTATTTTTTTTTCAAGTTAGGTATACCATTATTTCACCTTCTCAAGCTCTTGGAAATACAAGTACATCCGAGATTAAGTCCTTCTTAGTAGGTAGTAAGAGATTGTGACTATGGCAAATTTTGAAAGTATTTAGACTTGTTATTACACTATTAAAAGTATTAAAGTATTATTTACTTTATATTTACATGTGTATATATAATTGTAGGAAATATTCAGCTCTTGAGGAAAAGTCCAGTGCAGAAGCACCTGTTATTGAAGAAGGATGCACCTGTAATTCTTTTAAAAAACCTTGTTTCTGGCCTTTACAATGGTATGAGGGGGACTGTTTATTCCTTGGAAAAGGACAAACCTCCTGTAGTAAACTTTTCTGGAAAATTGGTGACTATGAAACCAGCTAACTTTGATATTTTTGACCCTATCCGAAATGTCACTCTTGCTTGTAGAAAACAATATCCACTTAGTCTTGCATTTGCTCTGACAGTACATAGGGCACAAGGACAAACCCTGGAACATTTGGAAGTAGATTGTTACTCTTTTTTCTGTGCTGGGCAGCTAGGGGTTGCCCTTGGAAGGGCAACAACTATTGAAGGGCTGAGGATTAGGAATTTCAATCAGGACGCTGCTTTTCTGAAACATCCACAGAAAGTGTTTGACTTTTATAATGAGAGATTTCATGTTCCTGAGGACGATCTTGAATGTTGTAATTCTTCCTCGAGTGCACTTTGTGAAATTCCATCAGAAACAGTTACTTCACAACCATCTAAGGAACAGGATTTCTACACAGAGGACCTTCACCAGGATGAAGAAAATCAGCCAGAATTTGAGCACATTCCTGAGGACTTTAAATACAATATAAATGACTTTTTAAATGAAAATCAATTGGCCAAATTTTTGAAATCATTTTCTTTGGAATTCCTTTCTTCCGCAACTATCAGAAAACATGGCTGTTTCTTGCAGCACAAGGTTGAAAGTTATTTGCCACCTAGACCAAAAACTCCCCCAGAGTTTACAGCATTTTATCGTAAAATAAACAGTTTCCTAATAAGTGATGAACATATTAATTTCACAAAGCTCACTTTCAATGTTCAACACCTAACAAAAGACCAAAATAAATTTAGTTCCAAACTAATGTTCTGGATTACAGACCAAACCCTTGCTTGTAAAGCAAGTGAAATTTTGGAAGAACAGAAAAATTCTTTGGACGAACAACATGAACAAGGTCAACAGTTGCATGCTGATATAAGTTGTGCAGCAAAGAACAAGGTGAGGTATCTTGCTGGAAGATGTGTTTATAAAATCAGGAGACGGCTTCAAGACTCTGTACTACACAGATTGGGAAGTACAAGTAAAAAGATGAAACTGCTTTGTAACCTGGATTACAAAAAACAGGCAATTCTTCAGAAACTGAGGATCAAAGAAGAGAATGTTGATGCAAATGACCAAACTGTATTGGAAATTAAAGCCAAACAAGGTGAAAGTAGAGGACTTACTATAGTTAGTGAACCAGTTTTTGAGTTTTTTATCAGTCTTCATAGAGCAATACAGTCATCTCTAACGATGGAACACATTAATTTTCACACGGAAAACATTCATCAGTTTCTGAGAAATAAGATTGATGAAAATTATTCATTGATACAGGAGTGGATAAGTATATGTAAGATACCCACAGATAGTGATATAGAGGATGAAATTGTTTTACAACTCATCATAGAGCTCTTCCAAGACATAAGTGAACATTTCATAAAATTAAGTCTTGTTGACTCTCTTAAAGAGTTCAAACGTCAAGTTCCCAGAAAAAAGAAAATGGCTCTCAGATCCAAAGTAACTGCTCTGTCGGAGAGGAAATCTGAACCTACTACAAAGAAACGCAAGAAGGGTAAAGCAGAAGAAATGCAAGAAGGGTGAAGAAGCTAGACCCTGGGCCAAAATACTTTATATATGTATTTTTCTAAAGAATTACATGTGATAAATATGTATTGGTTGAAATGGATACATTTAAATGTTTACCAAATACTAAAGAAATACCATATTGTACATCATTCACAATATAATATTATCTAGGAATATCAATGCATTA
>NW_026924326.1:0-23610 GCF_032062105.1 Saccostrea cuccullata
AAGAAAAGCTGTGTAGCAATACATATGTATCGACGTTATTTGAACATGGGAAATGATCTCAGTATCGAATACAACTGAATTTCAGTGAAAGTGTAGATAAGGTCAATTTCCAAATTAACGTTGTGTTTTATTTATTAGAAGAGAATAAGTATTTTCTATACTAAAATGATAACCAAATAATCTAATACATCCTCACACATTTGGGGTTATGTCAACCTTTAGTACTTCCTGTTTATAAGTACTTTAGAGTACTTTTTAAGTTGAGTATGATAGGAAAGTAAATGAAGTTTGTCGTATATTTAATAACTGGTCGGCAAATAGTATTTTTTTTTATTTGATGAGGGGAATTCTTACATCGTAGTACTTGTACTTGTATACAGTTATTTCTGAAAATTTTGCGTCCATTTTTATATATGTGTAGAGAATAGCATGTTAAACTCTTGTATATGGTTTATTTACGGTTTATTGGGAGTAAATGTGACTTTTTATAGTACCTGTAGGCTCCTTGAGGTAAACATTTAATAGATTTTTCTGAACAACAAATGCCCGATGACCATCTGTCCGTTAGTTGATCTGTGAATCAACAGCAAATTAAACATCTTTGAGTAAAGGGGATTTTAAACTGGTAACATGTAAATAAACGGTCATATCGCTATCTTAGCGTATGTTTTGAGAAAGGGTGCACATGTAGTGTCTTCTAAGGAATTATTTAACAAGGGATAGAACTTTTACAAGACATTTTACAAGACATTAGACATAATTTCTCCTCCCTAGGACGTACCCACAATTGGGGATGCAACTTTCACTTAATGAGGCCCAATCTAGTTGGAATTACGAAAACGGAATGATAAAAAATTTGATTCTTGGAAATAAATTTGTATGTATTATGCTATGAAAAATTAGAATGAAATTCTGTTACCTTGCCTTTATTGTAGTCAAATGGGGACACTTTCCGGATATGGACCATTTTTCGTGTTTTTATACAAAATTATATACATAAACTTCACAATAAACAAAGGAAATGACAAATTGAAAAAAAATAAATGATGAAATGTTTTGATTTTCATATATATCATGCAATTTGCATCTCTCTTTTAAAAAATGAAAAGAAAATCGGAGGTAGCCTTTATTGCAGTGAAAAGGGGGCATATCAAAACACAAAAATAGGGCTTATTTTATGCAACTAGATATTTCATAAGTTGCAATAGGTTTACATGACATCAAGGAACGATTGTAATACGTATTAGTTTTTTTAAAATTATATCATTCTTACATTATGACATAATTTTCTCTTTATGCTCAATAAAAAATGATGAGTATAAACACTTCAAAGTGTTGGAGGAGAAAGACTAAAATCGTTTACTTTTGGTTGCAAATTGAAATAGAACAAGATAAAATTAATGAATCTGTACCAAGAAATTGTTACCACAAAATGAATTATGTTTCAAAGTTGTTTATTAATTTAAAAAAAATATTTTCTAAAAACATGTAAGTAATAAAAATACCAGAATTAGCCAGCTTTCAAAAAGCACAGTCAAAATCAGCGAAACATTTTAGCGCAATTTGACGTCATTTTTATTGTGACGTTATTGTATTCAATTGTGACGGCAGTCCAGGGTATTGTGACGTGCCTAAGTTGACGCTGCGTTAAAACGTATGCGCAGATCAAGTAGATCGGGTCTCGTTAAGGACAAATATGTATTTTCAAACTTTCTGAAGAACAAGGCCATAATATTAGACAAGCTAATAAGCAGGCATTCTCACAAGGTACACATTCCTACTTGATAAAATTGTAACACAAGATGTAAAAATGCAACGGTCGAGACCGGGATCATAAGCAGGGTCTAGTTCGCTTCATTTTTCTCCTCTCTCGTTACAATTGGTGCCATGACCGGATGTGACACTTGAAAGTCCAGTCAGGGCAGAGCCTGGGGTGTTGGTCTTTTCGGGGGACGTTTATACATGTACAATCTTTTAATGTAGGCGCTGTCTTGTTTGATATTAAAATTGAAATTTTCTCCATTTACATGTGTGTTGTTAATTGTAATTCTCAAGTGCCCTTTTTTAAAAATAAATAATCATTTTACGAATGATTGGAATGTAGTTTTAAGCTTAGAACTCGTTATTGGTTCTAGCTTTTGCAAAATAAAATAGAAAAGTATACGTTTTCTGCCTGTTTGTCAGTTATAATCATTTTTGTCTAGGAATCCCCCCAATGTTACCGTATATACTCGCCTATAAGTCGGTATTTTGGGAGTTAAATATTGGTCTAAAACTCTATGTCCGACTTATAAGCGAGTCATAAAAAGATTGGTATTTTTCTGGAGGCTGTAAGGTAGTGTCTCATTTGCATTTCCCACGATTATCAAAGAAAGCATCTTGGAGTATGGAAGATAATTTATGTATTCTTAGAAGAGGTATTTCTCTTATAAATTTCATCCAAATTTTATTAAGCTTAACCTCGTTCCTGAGTAGAGAACATTTAGAGACTTACATTTTTCACCTATATAAAATGTATCTGTAAAGGTCTTTGAAAGCATTCCCCCTCCCACAGTTTTTGTCCGATTTCAGTAAATTTTGATAAACATGCAACTACACTGTGCTTTCGTTAAACATTTGGATATATGGTTACTCTGACTTTAAAATTTTCTACTCTTCTTACAGTTTTGAGCCGATTTCATTGAGACATGACAAAACAGCAGATAGTACAAAGATACATTATCTTCTCTTTATCGTTTTCTTAAATTTGGATTTTAATTTCATTTTGATTTTTCCATTGTTATTGGAAAGAGAAATGTTTGTTTCCGATTTAAAAAGTAATGAAGCGTAATGCATAATAATTCACTAACACGTCTAAGTGTAAAAGTTGAAAAATGTTTCAAAGTCCAAATGTTTCTTTTAATTGATTATATATCGTTTAACGTCCCATTCGAGAATTTTCACTCATACAGAGACGTCACCACATACCGGTGAAGAGCTTCAATTAAGATCTATACTCGGCACTCAGGGCCATTTAGCAGTACTAGTGAGAGTTCTTTATCGTGCCAACGTCTACCGTGATACGGGACCCACGTTTTTAAGGTCATATCCGAAAGACCCGTGACTTTCACTTCTAGTGCTAAGCACTTGGCAAAGGAACAGTCACTACCTAATATGTTTACGTCTTAGGTTTGACGCAGCACCGCGAACAAGAATCGAACCCTGGCCACCCGATCACGAATGTTTCTTTTGATATTTCTGTAAAATAGAAGAAATGTAGAGAACTGCATGGCATGTATCAATTTTCAATATATACCTCTCACGTACGCTTTTAAATTTTAAATTAAAAAAAATTACAATATCCCTTGATAAGTTTGATGAATTACATAGACGAATAAGTACTATATCATTTGAGAACAATACACAGTGGACTAATTGAACTTATTCCTTTTGTCGAGATATCGGGATGTCTGAAATATGTTGCCGATGTCACATAATATTTGTTCTGTCTCGTTTAATGGTTGGGGTGCAACAGTAATATATTATAAGAAAAGATCCGGCGCTGATAGTAAAAGTTCCGCCTATGTTTAAATATTTATAATGATTCATTTTGACCCTGCTTGAAAAGCAAGCAGGTATACTGGTGTCATGTTGTAAATTTTGGGTAATTTCAAAATTTACAAAATGACACTGGTATAGTGATCGGGATGTCCGTCCGTACATGTATGTACATCCGTCTGTTCGTTCGTCTGTTACGCTTTTGGGTACCCATCTGTTATTTGCAACTCCTTTTTTACCACTGAATGATATTCAATGAGCTGCTGGATAAAAGGTATGATACATATTCTCTAAAGGTAAAAGTAAAACAAATTTCTTCAAGTCCAAATGCTTCTTTTAATCTTTCTATAAAATATAGTAGAAGAAATGTAGAGTTACATGGCATGTATTAAATTTCAATATATACATGTACCTCTCACGCTTTTAAATTTGTTTGATCACGGATAGGTGCAGCTGTAGATGGTTAGGAGCGATCCTAATAAATTTTAAATATTTTTTTTATTTCGCAAGTACTATATATATCATTTGAAAACCATACACAGTGTACTAATTGAACTTATTCCTTTTGTCGAGATATCGGGATGTCTTAGATAAGTTGCAGATGCCACGTAATATTTGTTCCGTCTCGTTTAATGGTTGGTGGTGCAACAGATATATATGATAAGAAAAGATCCGGCGCTGGTAGTAAAAGTTCCGTCTATGTTTAAATATTCATTGATTCGTTTTAACCCTACTTGAAAAGCAAGCAGGTATACTGGTGGCATGTATTAAATTCTAATATATACATGTACCTCTCACGCTTTTAAATTTAAAATTCAAAAAAAATGACAATATCCCTTGATAAGTTTGATCACGTACATGCACGGATAGGTGCAGCTGTAGATGGTTAAGAGCGATCCTAATAATTGTTAAACAATATTTTTTTTATTTCGCAAGTACTACATATATCATTTGATAAACATACACAGTGTACTAATGGAACTTAATCCTTTTGTCTTAGATAAGTTGCAGATGCCACGTAATATTTGTTCCGTCTCGTTTAATGGTTGGTTGGTGCAACAGTAATATATATAAGATATATAAGAAAGGATCCGGCGCTGGTAGTAAAAGTTCCGTCTACGTTCAAATATTCATTGATTCACTTTACCCTCGTTTGATAAACAGGAGGGTATATAGTGATCGGGATGTCCGTCCGTATGTACGTCAGTCTGTTTATTGAACGTCCGTCTATACGTCCGTCTGTTACGCTTTTGGGTACCCATCTCTTATCCTCAATTCCTTTTTACCACTGAATGAAATTTAATGATACTTTCACAGAATCGTTGATACAAAGTGACATTGTGCATCTCCCATTTTACTTTTTGATCGAACACATATATCCTGGATTTCCCAGAGCAAAACATGAGCACAACCTTTTTTTCTATAATATTGAAGGGTACCCATCTCTTATCTACAACTCCTTCTATACCACGGACTAAAATTTAATGATACTTTCACAGATTCTTTATTACAAAATGCCATTGTGCACATCCTATTTTACTTTTTCATCTGACAATTGTTTCGGGTTTGCCAGAGCAAAAAAAAAATGTATTAATGTTGGCCATATAACGGAGAAAAAAGCATTTTGTCAAAGATATTAAGTGTTGATGATTCTTGCCGTGCACAGACCTCATTCAAGTGACCTAGAAAGTTATCTGTGTGTAGCTTTAACTTTTGTGTAATCGTAATACGATGAGTTTTTTTTTATTTGTCGGCTTTGCCCCAGTTGCATGGAGGTAATATATTCTGCTTTTATCTGCACAAAAGACTAAGAATATTTTTAAAGATTTTTTTGCGAAACATTTAACAAATTGGCAATTGATAACATTACTTGCTCAGCGTACACACTCAAACTTGAAGATATAAACGACTACAGGGGGAAAGGAACATTCTTTGGGGGGTATGTTAAATGTATAAAGTTATTATCTAGGTTTTAGTAGTTATTGTATGTATATTATCTTTTTTCTAGAGTTGGACTATATATTTTCTTCCGACAAATGCCTGGCATTTATGTAACTATTTTCAGACCCCATACTTCGTTGAACACGTTGTTTCACAGTGAGTGATTTACTAAACGTACATTGTACGTACTTTGCATACGAAAATAGTCAAAAAGAAAGGTATACAGACATACACACTGTTATTATTCTTAAGACTGAGATTATGAGTTATTTGCAAAAATTCATAGCAAAACTTACAAACTTTTGCATACTATTTTCTTTAGTTATAAAATACAATAAAACTCGCAGTAATACAAGAGATATCTGATCTCAATTGCGCTGCCATGTTTACGTTTGATTTACGGGACAAAACGCACGGTGCAGCTAAACGGCCAGATGTTTGCAAGTAAGATATTCGTACTCGAAGGTTTGGGGTGTATAGTTTTTGCCCTGTCCGTTCGTTCTTTTTTTTTGTCCGCAAAATTTTAAACATTGCTCATTGGGCCACGGCTTTCATTTTTCACAGTTTCATTCCTTGTGAAAAGACCTTTTTTTTTGGTACTACAAAATTGGGACTCTTGACCTTTACCTTGAAGTTTTGACCCACATTTACAAAAAATTACCTCACATTAACCTTGACCATGGTTTCGAATAGTTGTTGCTAGGGCTTTCATACTTAACATGCGTATTCATTGTAACAGGACCTTTCAGTGGGTATAAATATTTTTGATCTTTTGACTTGGATTTTGACACACCTTTCAATACTTTTACCTTGGTCAAAACTTTTTAACTGTTGGAATAGGGCTTTCACATTTCATAGGTATTTTCCTTATCAAAAGATCTTCTTTGGGTACCAACAATTTGGACCCTGATCTTTGGAGTTTGCCTTTCAGTTGAGAAACCTCAATCCTCGCCATAAGTTGCAATACGGGGCTTCAGTGTTTCACAAACTCATCAGATGTTCTAGTTTTCTTAAAAGTAATATCTTTGTTTGGTCACAAAAGCTTTGTTCAAATCAATCAAGTATTTGTTCAGACAAAATAGGAATTTGATAGGACTTGATATTTGTTCGGAAAAATTAGAAATATATTCAAAAAAATTTCATGACTCTATAAACTTGTTGAGACAAAAGAGATTTTTGTAAAAAAAAAAAAAAAAAAAAAAAAAGCGATTGTTCGTAAATATTCAAAAAATCGTTCGGAGATTTTATAATTACATTCGTTCTGACGAATTATCCACTTGTTCGGAAAATTAGACATTCGTATTTTCGTACAAATAAGAAATTACATGTAAGTCAGATAAATAAGAATTCTGAACCTAAAAAATAATTTGACAATTGATATGAATTGGACAGATTATCTAAACTTGGGAAGTTTAAAAAGCCAATCTCTACATAGCCCCCTATCCGGATTCTAAACATACACAAGTTGGAACAAAAGATAAGAGATTGGTATCCGGACAGGGAAGGTAGTCCCCTATCGAATCATCGATATATCGCACCATCGAGGTGTGGGACGATACTTGGGTCGATACTTCGATGGATTCACCATTATATCGTCATCGAATTGTCTTTTTTCTTCGTTATTGCAATATTGCATTTTCCTGCCATCAACCCTGTTAGTCGATGCTCTAGTGAACGATAGTAAACAATATGATCCTATCTGGATTCCATATATTTCCCTCATTTCATCTTAGATCAAGTTATAGAGTGAATAGAAGAAGAGAACTAAAAAGTGTGATAATTAAAATTATAATGTAGTTGGTTAGTAAAAACTGTACTGATAGAATGGTCTTGGTTGCAACTGCACATTC
This sequence comes from Saccostrea cuccullata, assembly GCF_032062105.1. Lineage (NCBI taxonomy): Eukaryota > Metazoa > Mollusca > Bivalvia > Ostreida > Ostreidae > Saccostrea > Saccostrea cuccullata. Next base: position 7,329 of record NW_026924326.1, read on the forward strand.
AGAATTTCTCTATTCTTATTCTTGATTATCGGTCCATTTTGTGGATTAAAGTTAATAATGACTTTTGTAATATCTTCTCATTTTTCTATATTGAAGGCAGAAATGTTAACCATTTTGTTATAAGTTTCTTGAAGTCAGTTTTCTGCATGATAATCAGGTGTACAATAATATATTTACCAATTGCAAATACACGAACCCAGACCCCTTCGATCCGAAAAGCTTTCAGTTCAGGTGAGCTAAAAACGATGCAAGTGACCTTGTGTGAGTGCAGTTTTTGTGTAAATATGAATAAATCATATTAAATAAATATTTTGATAATGTTTTTCTTTTTTGTCTGCTACTAGTTGGCTGAAGGTCGTATTCTTCTTTATTTCAAGGATAAGATTTTTAGGTTACCTGAGTCATTCAAGTAATCGGGGCTATTTTAGCTGTTTTTGTGCATTGCCGTGCGTTTAACCATGTTCTTGCCCGTTTATATTTAAGGATGTTCTTGTCCGTTAACATTTGGACTCTCAGTTTTCTCTTGAATTGCGAAACAAATTTCAACCAATTTTGTAAGAAATGTAAAACTAAAAAAAAATAAATTTTATTTAATCCCTCTTCCAATGACCTGGCAAAGGAGATTTTTGTTGGCAGTTATTAAAATTAGATCGGGCTAGTGTCAACGAGTGTAGCAATGAACCAATAATAACTTTTCGTACGGCAAAGAGGTTGGGCTTAAGTCGTCTCACCGTGGTCAACAACAATTTAAAGTTACTGATGTTATTAATTTCTTAACCAATGAGAATCTTTGTTGCCAATTGAGAAACGCTAATCATATAGCGTCGAGATTGCCACGCCTTAATGAAAGTCCAAGGATGACAGAGAATTGTACTAAAATGATATTAGTTGTGATTTATAGTATAGAAAATATGTTAAAGTAATTTTAAATAAAACGTCTTTTAACAAACCTTTATGTCTTCCTTGAACCATAAAATATTTTTAGAAATATAATATTCCTCATCTAAAGAAGAAAACCAATAAGTGTCTTGTGGAGGGAAAAGAATCTCTAGTTGAGGTGGTAATCCTCTTTTCATGTCTGTTTCATTATCTTTCAGAGTCTTTTCTAAAATCTTGTTTGGGAAGAATTCATCGAAGCAAATTCTTACTGCATCAGTTCAAACTTGCAAAAACTTTAGAATTCTGGCCAAATTATCTATATAATAGAAATATAGCCCAAGTGTCTTTATTAATGGCAAAATTATGAATATAATTAATGTAAATGAAAAAAATAATAAAAATAATTTCTGAAAAACATGTCAAGTTAAGAAAAAAAAACATGTTTACAATTAAGGAATATTACTTATATTTAAGGACTTTAAACAAAATAGCTGCTCCTCACTTATTATACTTCTCATCAGCAATCATTAAGAGATTGTTCTTAAATCTTACCTTTAAATGTAATTATTCAATGTTGATTTTCTTTTATATGTGCATTTTGATTTGCGAAGAGGATACAAAAATTTAATAAACAACAACAAACAAAGGAAAAGGAGGAGGGGGAGGGGTCTGATAAGTCATTTTATAATTTAATTTAAATTAATTAATCCATAGATCACTTCATTGCCATCAAAATTAAAGCTTTAGATGAGATAACAAGTAAAAATATGAAATAGTGTGACGCTAAACCTTATTTACGTTCAAATAATTACATTTATAAAACAAATAAATTAGATGTACATGTATGGTTATGATGAAGAAGAATACTTCGATTTTTCCAAAATTATAAAAGTTATGATCCCAGGGTCAGGGGTTCAGCTTTCTGGGGGGGGGGTGTTTGATTTTACATTAAAATGCATGATTTTTTAAAACCTGTTTTATGCTTCTTGTAATTAAGATTCAAACTATCGTTCCTAGTGCATAGTTATGATAGACAAAAGTGTGTCTTCAAAAACTGTAAATTCCATATCTTGAGGGTCAGGTGCTCCGTTGTTAGGGCAGGGTACAATTACACTGTATTACATTATGGAAATGTATAATTTCTCTGAAAATCTTCTCTACTCCTGGAGATTGAGAAAGAAAACTTACTGCAGTTATTTGAATTACAGTGTTGTATTAAATTCAGGTAACTGTTAAGGCCTTTCGGTCTCTTGTAGCGAAACATTAAGCAATTTGGCAATTAATTGCAGGATAACCTGCCTAGCGCGCACATGCACATAAATAAATAAATACGAGGTACGAGGGGCGTTCAATGAATAATGTCATTGGGGCTCGAAAAGAAACAAAAAACGCTTTTCTATGACTTTGTCTTAATGATTTTTAAAGCTAAAATATTCTCTTTCAATTAAAACGCATATCCGTTACAATTTCATTCAATTTCTAATTGTTTTTCGAACACATTTTTGAGTATGACCCTTCGTATACTGGAATACGGCAGATCCTATGATTTGCTGAACTTGTTCTTTTTTCTGATAGATGTTTATCTAAGTTAAGGAAATGAGACAAGTCAAAGATTGAAAGATCGTCAAATTTTGTTGGTGTGAAAAAACATTAACTTCCTGTTTATCCTCAAAACTACTTTACTCTTCATGGCCTGTGGGTTTGGACGCCGTCATGAAGACACTTGATTTAATATTAAGGTAGGATTCTTCTCATATTTCTAATATTTAAAAATTAATGAAATTTCCACAGAATCAAGAAGACAAAATCAGGAAGTGATAATATCAGTGAGATAAAATTTGACCGTTTTATGTTAGAGGCAAGTTCAGGTCAAGGTCATCATCTTTTTCCTTGACATTAAGAATAAAAAAAATACTGTAACAGTTGCTAATCACGTGATACCTACTTCTATTTCAGAAGTTTAAAGATTGTTCTTTTTGCATAAAAACATATTACTATATCCGGCCTATAGCATAATATTACCAAATTTACATAAATAATTTTACTAAACTGGATAGGGGCCAATCCGAATTTTCTCTGTTTTTCTTAATTTTTTAGGATATATTAGTTATTTTCATATGCTTCCTATATTTAACTTTTTCTTATTTTCACATATAATAAAGTAGTCTTATAAATGTACAAAATGATACAAAAACAAAAAGTTTTGATCGGTTACTAAGAGAGAAAAAATACTTTTTCTGGATTTTTGGCTCAAATCTGCACTTTGATTATAGGAAGCGTTTAAAAGCTAACAAAGTTCTAGTTTGTTTGAAAAATCATATTTATTTGATATATTTTGAAAGTTTAGTCCCTCATCATTTATTTAACTTACATTTGAAAATTTCTCCAAGTCTTCGATTGTGTAAAAATTTATAACTAAATTCATTGTTCTGTTATAATTTTGAGAGGCAGAAACGAAGATATTCTCATACGCCACCATTCCGCCAAAAATATAGTCCCTGCTAGTTTTCAAACGCAGTTTACCATTTCTATTTAAAGTTGTACAATTGTGATGAGGAAAGAAAAATATGGTCGGTAGTTTTAAGTCATTGTTGCCAAGGACGGTACCCATTTTTGATGCCCATTATATAATATTTGTTTATTGAAATCTACTTGTTCACCTGTCTATAAAACAGGCATTGGTTGCTGTAAATTTCACATATTTCAGTTAATATATTTTTGGGATATTAACAAGTTTTACAGCTGCTTTAATGAAGCGTTTAATTTTACTCTAGTTTACTGATTCTTGACCATTCATTTTCAATGCAGTGTCTCGAATAGCCCTAAGTGTTTTCCAGCTTCCCACGATGAAATAATACGAAGAAAAGTGGTCACACAAACTGTTATCAATTCATTAAAGATTCAATAATTAGAGAAAGTCAAGCTTTATGTCATATGACTACTGTGTTGTATGTCATCGAGCTAATGACATTATTTATTGAACGCCCCTCGTATATACAATACACAGTAGTAATATATTCAGCATATTCATGTATATATGGTCAGATACACGTAGCTTACAGTGTCTATAGCATTTAGGTTTTTTTCAAGTTGTGTCTCTTGTTGAGAGATATGCTATGTCGCTTTTTTTCTATCACAACCCTAGATTTAATTGCAAAATGCTCTGATATAATGAAAGTACATTATATGACAAGAGTCGATAAAAATTTAACATGATTTTAATCAGTTTATTAAGAACGGTGCAGACAGTAACAACGTGTGAATATTTCTAGGAATGTGATACAGACCATGCGTTTGTTTATCACACAAGATAGAAGCAATTATTGTAAAATATTGCACACTATCTTCTTTCATGAAAATATTATGAAGCGTACAGTACCGCTGAGACATGTGAGAGTTGAAAGAGATTTATAATTTCATCTCTACTACGACGTGTAGTAAGTAATGTAACTGGTGTGGGAACTTGAACTTAAACTTTTTGATTTAGAGGACACCACCAATGATTAAAAAGCAACAGAAAAATTTCTTGATCTTCCTCTACAAATTAATATTTTTTAATTGCTAGGCTAAAACCTGTATATATATTATATATAAGGTCCATGAGATTATATTAATGATTTGACATGCACTTTTACATTCACCTTTCATATCTTTAACAAATATTATTTCCTTTATTTGATGATTTAATACATCCAGCAAATTTCTGAAAAATATGGAACCCTTATGAAAGGTTTAATAATTTTTATTGAATAGTAGATAAAAAAAATTGGAGTACCCCAAAAACCTCGCGTTAGTAGAAAATATTTTTTTTTAATAATCGTTTCTTTTGTCTAGAAACGATGTGTATGCATATGTACATGTACATGTATATAATGTTACTGTCTTGAAATATAAGCGATATTTGGGCGAGGGTAAGAAAACGTGATAGAGGGCGAGGCTTGCCGAGACCTCTTACGTTTTCGACCCGAGCCCAAATATCGCTTATATTTCAAGACAGTTATCATGTATTTTGTTTATCGTGCAACATATATATTTTTTACCATTTGAACGTCCAAAACTAGCTATTTTCGACAGATTTAGGCACGTCTCTGCAGTTAAAACTATGACGCCATGGCGTAAACATTGCAGTATGCGTGACGTTACAATGCTTTTAGAATGTCTGAATATAGGCACGAGGCTTTATTAGGGCAGTGACCGGATAAAGCTGCTGTTTATTAGGTTACCTTTATTAGGTCAATGCAGGGGGTAGTTGCAGGATAAAATCTATGACCGCTTTTTGAATGTACAGTTTTAATTTTTAGCCTTCAGATCCACTTAAGTAAGCGTTTATCATTGCATCACACTAAATATCTATGCTTTTTCAGCTGCTCACCATTATTCAAGGAAATTTGCGATATCCATCGGCGTTATTGAAAGTTGAAGGGGCAGCTAGATCGAGAAAAAATTAAATCACCTTAAAAAAGCTGACAAGCAAAAAAAAAAAAAAAAAAAAAAAAAAAAAAGAGGAAATATGCCAAAAGAAAAATCCTATTTCATAAAAAATGGGGGAGTGGTGTTAGGCGAACTTCTTTCAATACCATTTCATGCATTATTGCATTACCCTTACTTGGCTTTACTGCAACAAAAAGTGGCAAAACCAGGCTTCCAACGTACATTTTCGACAGTAATACACATGTATGTAATTTGTGGAAAAGAACTGGGGGTCAGTGTCTCCCCCCTCCCCCGATGTTACGAGCCTGATATCATCAATAATACCCAACGAGTGAAGGATGTACACACAAGGGCCTGTTTTTACGTAATCACTATGTGTATACAATATATATAGTGATTCCGTAAAATCAAAAACAGTATGTTACCGGGCCCTGTGGATGTACGTTATAGTTAGGTACATTATGCATGTTATACCATGAGAGAGAGAGAGAGAAAGAGGGAGATATCTAACTAGATTTTCCCTCTAGCAGGAAACACTTGAATAAACTCTGGTCAAGAGAAGGGTAATTTATACACATTTCATTGATTGTCCCATGCCATAAAAATATACCGAGCTTCCATTGGATAAAGTGGTCGAAGGATAGATTAGTTTTGTGGGTAGAACAGCTGGTGGATAAAAAAAAACTGTGCTCGTTGCGCATGCATATTTGTTAATGTAAAATTACCTAATCTTCAAGTGTCTGTCTATCAGGTAGGTTCGCCATTTCAGTTGCATTTGAAAATTAACTTAATCACTGAAACAAATTGTCCTTTAGTACAAAACAAAATGTTGTCCTTTAGTTCTTTAGTACTAAACAAAATGGAGTTTAATTTTTTTTTTTTTTTTTGCATTTTTCAGAAGCCGTCATAATCTTCGTTAATATCCTAATTTATCTGTAAACAAGAGCATGATTGCATGACTTAATTAGATTTGAAAAAAAGGGTACCTTCGCGTAAAAAAAAATTCAGAAGCGTCCGGTGCAGATGCACATCTGAAGTTATGTATGATATTATGATTAACCTCTTGACATATATTAAGTAGATCAGATACAATATTGTATTTATTTCCGTGTATAACAGCCTATTTTCCGTTTTCAGCACACGTCCTCTTCATATTATTTGTAAACCTCGTCCTACAAACAGCTTGTGTTCTGTTTCGATTTTTTTTCTGCTACATTTATTATTTTTTTTAAAAATTATAATTACCGGTTGATTGAAAATGCGAGTTTTGATTGTCATTTGGAATTTATTGGTGTCCTTTCTGCGGTATGTTAAATTATTATTTGCATATAGTTTATAGCATTATTTTAATTTGTGTATATATTGAATATATATGAAAACAAATTCGCTTGAAGCTATATATGATCCCGTCTCCTGACTCGGATATGGTTCTGAAACAGTTAGATATTGGACTGATTACGGGCCAATATAGTATTCCGGGGGCGGGGGCATGGCTGACATCCATTTTATTTTTTAAACAAAATTCTGTTGAAATGTTCGTTGTAGAGGTCTACATGTCTCTTTTCCCTTTTTTCACTACAGTGTATAGTCAATTCATTATCATTCTATTGGTTCACTGAATTCATTTTGATTATTAATAGAATTTTTTGTGATAAATTATTTTAATCTAACATCCCCTCCCTCGCGTTACCTCAGAGCTCCTCGGCCGGGTGGCTCTTACCTTGCACGCTGAGGGATAGAGCGTAGCGGAGTCAGACTTGGAAACCCCCCCTCCTTATTTTGGCTTTTCAAAAACTTTCCAGTTATTTTTTTTTCCCTCTCAAAAACGATACTAAGTGCTTGTGTTACAGGATGGGTAGGGTTAGGGGTACCGGTGGGGGCTCAAGCCGCTTACCTTTTCTTTATATTCATGTAACAAAAACACTTTTATGGCACTTTTAACCCCCTTCCCCGCAGTCACGCATTTTAACGCATATACCATTTCCTATTTCTGACGCAAAATCACGCATTTACCGTTTCCCCGCAATCACGCATTTTCACACACTTTAAAAAGTTCATTAAATCTTCAGTTTACTGCCAAATTCCAACTATTTCATACTTGCTTAATCTCATAAAATAAGAAAAATTATTTTCTAATTAAAATATTACGTCATGATATTATTTACGCTAAACTTTAGAGAAACTTGTACCCCGCTAGAAAGTGCTTGCGGGGAAATGGTAACGTAATATTTCTATGACGTGAGGATTCAGTTTATTTTGCATAACAATTTTGTAAGTCACAAATAATATAAAAGAATCTTTACTTATATGGTCTTCAAAATTTCATATAAAAATTTTGTAAATTGGTATTGATTTTGAGTGATTTTTTCAGGACATACCATTAAGTCACGGCGCAGCAAAATCTTCGACGTCACAAGCATTATAAAAAATATGTAATTAAGCTTTCATTTTCTCAACATTTTCCCTTGAGTACCTGTATAGTTTGAGTTACCTTAGCTACTCAACATCAAAACACCATTTCTTGTCAAGCTTAAAATCTATAAAACAAGTAAAGAATATTCTTTCTTTTTTTTTAACAAGAAACTACTTATGAGATATAGTGTGATATTGGTGACTCTCAATCACGCTCTTTACAGTCCGGATTAAGTTAACTTTTCGTCTATAATCTTCTTCCCGTCCTCCCGTATAGCCTTTTTACAGAGGTCTAACTGTCTAAAATTTCAATTTGCTATTTGTGGGCAAATGTCACGAGTAGCCTAGTTTACTACATGTTTTATTATGCATATTTTGGATCTATGCTGCCGATATCTCGAGCATTACACATATTTTAACAAAAGTTTGGTGCGCCGTCAATTCAGGAAACGTCATTTTCACAGTCGTTTTCACGGGAATCGCTTCAGAGAAAAATCACTATATTTCTGTTAGTACTTCAAATATTACGTCCAAATTCTAAATACATAATAATAGAACAATTTAAAGGTACATTTGAGAAAATTGTTGAAAAATATCGCGAATTTTAGAAAATCAATGAGTTAAATTTTTGAATCCGCATGCTTTTGCTTCAATTTTTTTGTCGTGCGCCGTACCTCTCCATCAACGATATCAACATACCGATAATTTTAGTAGAATTTTGTTAAAATACAGAAATTTTGCCCAAAATTTATTGGAATCTTTAAGATACATATTTCTGTGAAATTTTATAACTATTTGACGTCTGTAAGAGTAAATAATAGCACAGTCCGCGTAATTTTTGAACGGCCCTCGTATACATAATACCTAATACGTAAACGATTGCAACTAATATTTCAGAATGCTCTTGCTTTGAAACTTTGAATTCATTATGTCTCAAGGCCTCACAGAGGGTATAGACATATAAGAGCATACAAACGAAATACAAATTCTGAATTGTACATTTAAAACTAGTGTACAATATTAACTAAAAGTATTGTACAAAACAGGAATATATAAAAACATACATATATTTACCCGAGTTTTCACACATGCTGGAAGCTAGTATACATGTGTGCATCAGGCACGTAGCATCATTTTCGAAAGTTGCGGGGGGGGGCAACCAGAGAAAATTTTTTTTACTTACCTGTAACAGTTGACAAGCAAAAAAAAAATTTTGCCCAAACTCGAAAATCCTATTTCGTGAAGGGGTGTGCGTGTGTGTGTGTGGGGGGGGGGGAGGGGGGGGGGTAGTGGCCAACTTTTTTCAAGGCCAACGTCCTTTCACTTCAATTTTTTTTTCCAATACAAATCTACATTTCCTTGATATTACTATACTGTTGTAAGAAGTGGGGGGCCAACCAACCTTCAATGGACATTTTCAAAGGTAATGTTGGGGGGAAAAAATTGGGGGGAGGCCCCCTGCCCCCTTCCCCCCTTCCGATGCTACGTGCCTGTACATGACTTTGTACATGCGGTTGTACTCAGTGTTGTGCATTTCTTAAATGAGTGGTAGATTTAGAGTTGTCGATCTTGAAACAAGTAAAGAAACTGCTCAGGTAGACCCTCTTTGATCCACCAATGCATGCATCACTCACTGTACATGAATATGTAAATTAATTTCCGGTTTTATTTTTGCCCGCACTGACTGTTTTGAGCATTATTCATAAGGTAGTCTTTATACATAGCAAGACATGCCCCGCGTATTCAAAGGAGATTAATTGAATAAAAACATACCTTGGATTTAAAAACGTGAGGAAAAGTCATTCGAAGTTTATTGGATTAATTTTAATCAGTTTTATTGCCTCGGGTCTAACGTCGTCTTCACGAGTAAGGTATACATTAAGAAAATAAGGATTTCTCTAGCGTGAAGGTGTTGAGTGTTTAATTAATTTACATTCCAACTCGGCACCCGTTTTAGGGGAAAAAAGAATTATTTAACTTGCAATTACGAAACTCATTTCGGAGATAAGGGGATACAGTTTAATTGTGTGTTCGGTATCAGTTAATGAAATGGACAGTTCTATACAGTGATATGTTTGTTGAATAGTGATAGTATCAGGCAGATCTTCTGTTAAATATGGGGGATATATTGATTCGTCTTGCTGTGTGAATATTCCAAGGGGAATTTATTCCTTAAATAGTGTATATATATATATATACGTGATTCGATTTTCTTGTAACAACTGGTATTTTTAAACACCCTTCAAAGCTGAAGATTGATATCTCACAATTAAGGATCTGAACTCTACTCTTTACGAGGGTTTTTTTCTTGGTATCGTTAGACTTGCATTCACCGTGGCTGATTCCTACCAAGTCCCCCCACCAAAGGAACCAACCAAGATGGACTGGTTCCGAATTAATGACTTTTTTATGTCCATTATAACTTTATTAACATACATTGTGGACCAAATTTACAGCATTGAATACCGTAGAGGCTTCAGAAAGTTGTGTTCTGTGCTGAAGACCATGGGGAACACTTTGGGGGTCCAAACATGGAGTGATCCGGGGGACAGCAGGAAAAAAGAGGTCCTGGAATCCCGGAATCGATACATAGAGGAGCAGTTCAAGTTAGACGATGACGAGGAATTGGATGAAGTGGACAGTGGTGCTATCAACGCCAAAGGTCAGTTGTATATAGGTTTTTCTGTGGTCAATAGGTTTTGGGAGGATGGGTGGGGGTGGGGGCTATAAGGTTTAATTAAAAAAAACTCGCAGGGCTCTCACAAACATATAATTTTCGATTCTTCCTGAAGTACAACCGACATTTACCCTCAACAACTTTACATAGCAAGATATATGAAATCAAATACGAGTACAGCTAGACGACCTTGGGAAGTCGGTATAGAGAACTGCAGATCTTGCCATTTTTTCTCAGCTTTAATGTTCTACAGTCTTTGTATCACGGTGTTAAACTTTTTGTCGGTTCTAAGGTGTTAAAGAAAGCCCAGACATTCGGTAATCAGATTCAAGTTTGATTTTCTTTCTTTGATTTAATCTTCCCATGAGATAAAAAGCTTGTTTTAGTATCCTCACAGGTAAAAATAAGACACCGTTTTTGTTCCTTTGTAGTAGTTTCTGTAAATGTCTGTGTGTTTGCAGTACCGATAAGGTGTAAGACTGTTACGTGGCTGAAGTAATAACAGGGCTTGCTAGTTTTTAAATTTTTCCATTAAGCTTGTAATTACTAGGTTTATCTTAGCATTCGACTGTAAGTTTTGTACATTAAGCTTTCTGTTTAGAAATCGAGTGTAGTCTTTCGTGACGGGTACACATGTACAGGCCATCAATGTTTTCTCCTTTCAGCATAAAAACATATTTTAAAAAAATTACTAATGAATACAAAAAGTGTCATTTAAATCCTTCAGGAATAACTATAAAAACCCATAATTTTGTATACGGCTAATCATTTTCTTAATATGTTAACACCGAAACGTGATAGTTCAGTTTACAAATAAGATAAATAACTCTAGGGGTTCTTTTTGTAGGATATATTTTTTAAATTAAAATTTTATGAATTCTTAAGGCAAAGAAGTTACCTTGATATTCGGAAACCTGAGTCCATCGTGTCATTGACATGGTTTGTGAATCGTTTGTCAAAAGATACAATTCGATTTACTTTACAAGACTTTTGTTCACTAGACAGTTATAATTATTTTCCTGTACCAATTTATCAAATCGTCACTTCAGAGTCAAACCTTGTTCCTTAATAGGAAGAATAGAATCCAAGAAAAAGATATTTTGATCTTTTCAACCAACCAAACGATATAGGAAAAAAAAAAGTCTGCCCTTGTGTTATGTAACTAAATTGAAATAAAACATTCAACCAGACTTTTGGCATTTGATAGGTCGACATGCATCTATAAATCTAATGTACTTAAGTGTGATTCCACCGAGATGTCGAAACAACTAAGAGACACTCTAGATATTAATCATTTAGAGAGCTACTTGATTGTAGTACGTAACATACTGTGGGAATATTTTACCTACACTAACAAGTACATATCATACAATCTAAAAACAAAATATATACAGTGTAGAAATTTAATGTATTGGTCATTTTTGGTGCAATTTAAATTATATTTCATGACAATTTTGAAGATTTATTGCTCTATGGTTAAGCCTTTCTGATAAAGATCTACGTTCTGCTACAGATTAAACGTTCACCCATATCGTCTACATGTAGGTCCCATAAATCTCATACACAGACAAACATTAATTGAGATTACATTGTCCCCTATATATAGCCCTCTTTTAGCTATTACTATGCAACGCCATCACTGCCTTATAGCATAAAACTATGCATTCATTATGTCAATCTATCATTACGTGATTTGAACATATCTTTACGTTATATCATTTTTTTTATGGGGTGATGTAAAAATATCTTTACATCATATCAATGCTGCATTACATGAAGTAAACACATTCTTCCATTATGTCGGCACTTTATAACTTGAAGACCAAAGTTTATTATGTAAAGTGAAAATATGTTTACATTGTGTTAAAACTTAATTAAGTGAAATGAATGTTTCTTTATATTATTTCATTTCTTTAATATGTGAGGTCAAAATTGCATTACGTCAAGTTAATTGCGTTTTACATGTGTTCTATGATTAAATTTATCATTACATTTAGTCAAAGTCCATTCCCTTTTGTGAGTGTATATTTCTATTATAACAAAGCATTATTACGTAATGTTAATGTATCTTTATTGTATGCCGAGGTCATCACAATGTGAGGTGAATACATCTTACCTTTATGTCAGTTCTTTATTACGTGATGTAAAAAGGTTAATAACATAATGTGAACATATATTATGGAGAGAACATATATTATGGAGACAGTCACGGCGTTCCATATTATATCAACACTTTATTACGTTATGTCAAAACTCCATTCCTTTATGTGGATGTTTAATAAGAATATGTTAACTCTTTCTTATGTGATTTAAAACTATCTTTACATTGTGTTAATTCTTTATCATGTTGATTACAAATGTTCATTACGCGCTGTAAAATACATTTACATTATGTCAAAGTTGATAACCGTGTTTTCAGGACTGGGAAGGGGGGGGGGGGGGGTCCTGATTAATTAGGACGAATTACAGACACATTATATCATTATATGAGGGCGGGGGAGGGGTCTGACTTCCTCTTTTTTCCGACATAACTTTATCATAGAAAATGTTCATTGAAATTCAGTCCCACTTTTTGCTGAAGTATAAGGGTAATGTAGTATATTTGGAATTTTTTTAAGGACTGATCGAAGTTGGACCCCCCCCCCCTCCTTTCACCCGAAATAGGATTTTCGAGTTTGGATTTTTTTTTTCGCTTTTTCTTGTACGTTATTTTTTTCTGCTGGCTGCCAAACCTCCCCCAGCTATCAAAAACGATGCAACGTCCCCTGGAATTAGTAATTTTTCAACCATTCCAGGACCAGAATTCTGTTACAAAAATCTACGTTTTCACTTAAATTAACACGGGCTCATATCAGTTGCGATCTTGGGTTCTTGAAAAGAGTAGCTATAGGGGGGCGATATGGTGTCTAAGTTGGGGACCAGGGGGTGAAAGCCCGAAAGCTCTCAGGCTTTAGATTTTTTTAAATAAAACGTTTCAACTTATTTCAGTTATACTTTATGTAAAACTAATGCAATGTCCTACAAAGTAAAATCAATTGATTAATTTCATGCAAATTTTGGTCACTAAAGATGGGAGGGCGGGATCCTCCCTTTTCCCACCGACCCACCAGTGCACGTATGAAATACGGTGTATTTACACTTTTTTTTTTTTTTTTTTTAAAAAGGAGGGTTAAAGACTGATAAAAAGCTTAGGACAGTGTTTTGTAGATAGATCAGAATTTTCGGACTTTTCAAATCGTCAATAAAGATTCCATGGGAACATGATCCTATTTTTAATTTAACCTGATATTTAATTAAGGATTAATTAAGTCTTGTGTATAATTTAATATTTGATACGTTTAATTTAAATCATTTGCAAGTTTAACATATGTGCATGTACTATTGAAAACACAAAACGAACTTTTAGGCATAACCTAAACCTTACGTCACATAATAAAGAGTTGAAATATTCTAAGATATACTGACAAGAGGCTAAGCATTTTAGACACAATGTAGAGATACAACGGTATAACATAATAATGATTTGTCAAAAAGTAAGGGAAAATTGACATCATGTAATAGATTCCCGGCGTCATGTAGCATATTGATGACACAATATAGTAAAGAATTGGCCACATTTGACAATTTTTTTCACATCATATATGAAATTCTGACATCGTGTTATAGCGACTTGATATTGAATTAAAGATAAATTCACGTCATGTAATGAACTTCTTAGACCAATAGTAGAGAGTGCACATAATGTAATAATGAGTTTAAATTATATAATAACATCTTTACACCACGTAAAATTGTTTTGACTTAATGTCATAAAGAGCTGATATAATGCAATGGAAGATTGGCGCAATGTAATTGAAGTGCGAGTTAATGCAATAAAGACTTAACATAATGTAATGGAAAGTTGACATAACGCAATAGTAGTGTGTGTTAATGTCATAAAGAGTTGACAAAATGTAATGTAAAGTTGACATAACGCAATAGTAGCGTTTGTAAATGTCATAAAGAGTTGACATAATATAATGGAAAGTTGACATAACGCAATAGTACTGTAAGTAAATGTCACAATGTGTTGACATAATGTAATGGAAAGTTGACACAATGCAATTGTAGTGTTCTGCTATAAGGCAGTGACGGCGTTCCATATATTACGGTTACTTACTATCAACTGATCATAAAACAACTTGGACTCAAACATGTCAAATGAAAATAGTTGTATACTGCTCTACATAGTAGCGGCTACGAAGTTCTATACAATCGAATGAAATCCATACATATTGAAGGCTGCTATATAACATGTACAATGTATAAAGTTAATGTATACTAGTATCTGCATACCAACTTAACTCAAATCTGTTTTCGGAGGGGGGGATCAGCGTTTCCTTGGGGGGGGAGGGATCTTTTTGTTGGGTTCGTACATACGTTTATTAACTCTGTAAATTTCAGGGGCATCCGGAGCCCCACCCCGACCATTCTTTAAATCCTCGCATGAAAAGGCTATATATACAAAAAAATAAAAAAAACTGTTGACTTAAAATCTTTATCATGACTTGAGTGCCAGGGTATAAATTGTACGCATATTGAAGTTGGTTTGCAATGGTGAAGGAACCAAACATATTTTAGGGGATTTTGAAGAAAGTTTCAAGAGTTGCTACGCTATGTATAGATATGTTTACAAAGCGGTTACATTTATCTCTATGTAACTTAAATTACAAAGATTACTAAGCACAATTTCTTCGAATTAAATATGTTTATTGAATTAAAACGATAATGATTTAGCATCGAAGTTATAAAAGGGGGGGGGGGCACAATACCTTTATCTGTCCTTGAATAAAATAAGTTATATGTAAATCCACTGAAAGACATGATTTTAAGTGCTTATGTACCAGTGATATCGAAATGGGTTTCAAATGCACCGCAAATCACGAGTTATGCTTCAAAGTTGTTTTGTGCTGAAGATCCTTTGGATGTTTTTTTTTTCAAAGGCATCCAGCTGCATTTTGCTTGAAGACCCCCTGTCATGATTAAACCGCGCCTGTACAATTTGTATATTGTGAGCTTGTTTTGCTACTAGGATGCTTAAATAATTTAAGTTTATGAATTTTGTTATATTCCCAAGATTATTAAATACACTGCTATATAAAGATTCTATTAACGATGCGTTACTAATTAAGATGCTGAATCACTGGGTATGTTCTAATTATTATTATTATTAAGCATGTTAAGGGGAAAATAAAATCTGCAGGTATCATTTGAATTTCGAATTCAACATGAAAAGGTTTTATAGTTGTTTTGTTTGAAATGTTTAAATATTTTGACTGTTTTAAGGGTAAAAGATAAAGAATATGTATTGTTTTTGAATCTAGCAAACAAAATCATCTTCTATTGATTATGAAACCATGTAGAACAAAAAATTTAAAAGAAGCCGGTGGTGATCAGGGATTTGAATAGTTTTTTTTTTCAGTAGCTAATCAATCATTGTAACCGATGTGTTTATATGTTATCCTATAGCAATTTAAAAACAAAAAGCTTTGGCCATTTAGAAAAAAAAAGTTTGTTTGCCTCTCTCCATCAACTGCTAAAATTGGGTCAACTCAGATGTTTCTTTTTTTACTCCAGAAAACGACTTTTTTGAAAATTCCCATCCCCTCCCGAATATTGACAACAAATAAGTTGAATTTTTCTGGAACCACCCCTTCCTAAGGCGACCTTTTTTTCCTTTGGGTCGGGGGAGAGCAAACAAATATTACTGTAAAGATGGCCTTAGTTTCAGAAATTGATAATGCTCGAAATTCAAATGATGGGCATTCTAATACTGTATTTGTGTGCTTGATATTTTTTTATTGGCTTTCTTATTTTAATTTATGTAAAGTTCAGGATTGTAGT
>NW_026924327.1:0-24017 GCF_032062105.1 Saccostrea cuccullata
CCGGACCTGCTGAATGTTTCACAAATGAACATGCTGACAGCCTCATTCACTCTAGAAGCTTATAAATAACTTTTTGCATACATACCAAAGTAAAACTCAGAGAATGAAAGAAATTATTGTTTAAAAACATTTTAAAGCTTTTAACAGTTGTATAAAATAAATGTAAGAAAATGATATACATTCAATTGTACTTTCTTTTTCATACCATGATATTTTTTAAGTCAGAATCACATGGACTTGAGACAGTCTTAGCAAAATCAGGTATATAGTATAATAGGGGAGAAGGGACCTAACGAGCCGCCATTAATTCCTCAGTGCCTCGCTTCAAACTCTAAAAACTTCGATTTTTATTAAAAAAAACATATGAAAAAGTTTTGCCAGTCGACAGGCAGAATGTTGTCTTTAGTGTCATAAATTTATCATTTACCTTACTTCATTAAACTTAGAAAAAAAATATGCAAACTTCCGAGAATTGGGTTGCCATCGTTAAACCAACACCATCTTTTTCATGCAATTTTCGTGCATTACCTGAATTTTTCCACACTTGTCATCTGTTGCACTCTATCTTACAGCAACATTTTAAAAATATAACTGCTTTTGGTCATCCTCACAATAATTTAGGGACAGTTGATCGTCCATCTCGAGTGACAAGCTCCATTTTCACCTTTGATTAGCCTCAGAGTTCAACCATTATAAAATGCATGTTATCATGGTTATTATAACTTTTCTGGAAAACTTTTCTTGCAAAAATTTAATTTTTAAAATTTATGTTATTGACTTGGCTATAAGCTTAACTTATTCCCTTTACACACTACCATCACACTACTTGGATCCGAGCTTCAAATTTCTAACATGCATCAAATTTAAAAGTGAAAAAGGTGTTGACCATAAATGTTTTTTTTTTTGTTATGGTATTTTCTGTCAAAGTAAGATGTATACTAGTATATTTAATATTTTTTTAATGTAGATATGCTATGGCCTCTGAATCCAACAAAGATAAAGAAAACCAAGACATAGAAATGGAGACACCTGTCATTTCAACTAGGAAGACCAAACAACACGGAAAAGACACTGTTACAGAAAAACAATAAAGAAAGTTCCGGTGACAACAGATCAGGTCACACCAGGTTACCCCCTGCAGCCAAAACCTCCTGTAGTCCGGTTCTCATCTCACAAGGGGGATAACTGTGAGCAGGTGGAAGTAATTGAATACACAGACACCGAGGTAATGGACCCAGATTCATCAGCTGATTCCAGTTTATGCGGGGCTACAGCGGGGCCACATATAGCTCTCATGACTGTACTTTTAATCCCGGTTGCCTTTTTCCCATCATTAACGGTGGCCTTTTACTATGGTGCCTGGACATGGTACAACTTGTACATTTATTATAGTGAAGAGAGAACAGTTTGTCATAAGATATTCATCTGTCCTATCCTCATCATTACCTTCCCTCTAACTGTTGGATTGAGTTCCTTAGGAATAGCGCTATTTGCCGCATTTATTCAGATCTCTTGGTCTTTTTTTTAGGTGGAAGATAGAGTTTTTAGATTTTGAAAAGGTTTTTATGGATGGTTGTGTTGTAAGATAGGATTGCCTATGTGTTCTCCTTATGAGGTTTTAGAATACACAGATGATTCAGAACTTCAACCAATGAGAGCATGATTTTATTATTTTTACACTTAGGGACATGTTTACACAAACTCAATCTTTATTTAAATTTGATATCCCAGTGTTTTAGAATTAAGAATTAGATCTAGATTAAAGAGAGTTTCATTGAGATTTATTTTTCTGTCCGTCAAAGAAGACAAAAGCATGTGTCAATTATACCTTTTTATGTCTATTTATTAGGTTAGTGATTTTATTGAATTAATTTGCCTTTTCAAGAAAAAATACTTATATTATTATTTTGTTAATGATCTCTTATTGTTGTGTATTTGTGTGTCACATGGTACCATGACTTATATGATGCTGCAGATCATCAGTGGAAATCACATTCTTTATGATCAATTTGATTTCCTCTGTAATACTGGAAGATAATTTTTTACTTTTTGTTATTTTTTTTCTGTGGTTGTCTTTCACATGCTCTATATTTTTGATGATATGTTTATAAATGTAGGTTGTATACATATTACATTATTTGTAATAATTCATTCTCCACTTAACAGGCACTACATTGTTCAGTTTTTATGTCTGTCCATTTTATTTTAATTTCTCCTTGGGTCATCTACCATATGTCCACCAGTACAGTTTCATTTATGATGTGCAGGAACTGCACCCTCTGCATTGTCAAAGTCTTTGTGCAAATTATATGACAAAAGTCTAAAATTCTGTTGTTCAGTTATCATTTTTAATGTCATCTTTTTGAAGCTTGTACATGTAATTCTGGTTATGAAAAATTCAAAGATCAAAATATATGTATCTTCATTGTACCCCCGGCTTGAAGCGGGAGGGAACATAGTGATCAGGATGTCCGTCTGTCTGTTACGCTTTGGGGTACCCATCTCTTATCTGCAACTACTCTCATGCCACTGAAAGGAATTTAATGAGATTTTCACAGAATCTTTGTTATATAGTGCCATTGTACACCTTCTATTTTATTTTTTGATTGGACACACATTTTTGGTTTTCTAGAGTAAAACATTGACACTGCCATTTTTTTTTGTAATGTTGAAGGATGTCCATCTCTTATCCACAACTCCTCCTATACCACGGAATAAAATTTAATGAAACTTTCACATACTATTAATGATACTTTTGCAGATTCTTTATTACATAATGCCATTGTGACCTTCTATTTTATTTTTTGATCTGACACTTATTTCGGGTCTCCAAAGAGCAAAACAGGGACTTTGTCATTATAATCATATGGGAGGCAGGGGGGTATCATTTAGTGAGCTGGTTGCCACAGTACCTCTAGTTGAAAGTTATATTAAATGTCAGGTAATATGCATTTTGTAAATGCTACATGTAATATCAAGCTGTTGATAGTATTTGAAATACCTTCTTTTCGGAAATCAGGGTTACTTGTGTAGATATGAAAATATTCTTTTTTTTAGCATATTGTTACATCATCCACAGTATGAACAAGCAACTCTCTTGAGCAATTACATATACATAGTTTCATTCTAAACATTTCTTGTTTCTCATGAACATAGCTGTGAATCAATAATTTTCATCACAATAATTAATATATTTATAAACACGTGAAATGTGCTTTAATTTACAGATGGTGTCCTTAAGCATTTATTCTTCTTTTACCCGGTACTCATTGTGAACTAAGTTTGGGGCCAATAATAACTTTTTTAAAAAGAAATATACATGAAAAATATTCTTTTAAAATTTTTCAGATAATATAGCTACTTTTGCTAGGATACTGTTGATCTGTTTATGACTAACTACATTTTCTAGTTTATATTCAGACACTTATTGTATTGGTGGAAATTCAAAGAAATAATAATACACATGTATAAGTATTATTAAAACACGCATGATAGTCTGCAGCCATGTTTTGCTGTAAATTTCAGACAGTGTATAACATGTATAAGTTAGAAAAAATATTAGCACCAAGTGCAGTTGTATTAGTGCTCATTTTTGTTTATTCAAGTTAGCAGTAATTAATAATAGAACTGTTTAGTTGACTGTTAACAAAATGTATTTTTATTAATACTAACATTTGAATGTTTTGGTAGACTTCTTTATGCTTGAGGCTCTAAATCATTAAAAATAAAATGTTTATCTAACTCTAGCTAATTTGTAATTTTAATTTTAGAAATATTATTTCCTTAAAATAAGAGATATATTGCCACAAAGCACTGTACACTTTGCTTCACAATGTTTAATCAGTGGATAATTTAATAAGACTCAATGTACTCCTTTTCAGCATTGGGGGGGTTCTTCAATTGAGGAGGGAGTCTTCAAATGTTCATTTGGGAAGAGGCACTTAAATTCATTCAGCCAATGCAATTGTTTGTTTCCACCCTCACAGGCTATATATAGTTTCTGTAACATCTGGAACAGAGGAGTAAGGAAGGGTACTACAGTAGAACTCGTTTAGAATGAAAATGGATATTGCGAATTTACGGATATAGAAGCTATGTTGGACCCCAGCTATATAGATTTAACGAATTCCTTGTAATGATATAAAGAAAATACGGATATAGCGTTTCCAGTGACTTCCTTGTGACCGTGTTTTACTGTATCTATATTTATATTATAATAGGAAACACCTTTGGACATCTACATGTAACTCGCACATCAAAGACAACCCCTCTGAAGTATTTAATTGAAATGGGGTTTTTTCTTTAGCCACATCCTTATTATTTTTTTTTACTGGAAAGGGCAGTAAATGGTGATGTCTAACAAATATGTTTAAACCAAACAGTTCCGCGGAATCTGTATTTCGCCCTTTTCCTTATTTATCCAAGATATATTATCCGTGAGATTAAGCACGCACTTTGGGTTAGATGGACGCCAAACGAACCATTTGTGGCTTAATGCTGCCCAACATACACAGTTCTAGCTAACTCCTAACATCCATTCATCGACACCTATTCCATGTTAAACATTGTCAATTCTGACATATCCGCTCGTTAATTGCTTTATCTACCAGATATATGCGTTAGAAATTGAGACACACACAGCAATACTGTTCTCATCCTAGTTAAAATGAATGATGAAAAATTTAAATTTTCATATACCCATAAAAAATCATCATTCATATTCTTAAAACAAAATGCAATTCACGATTCATCTACGAACAATTTCTTATTAAATAAATTACGAGGAAAGCCTATTTTTTTGGTCAGTGCATGTACTTAGATTTTTGATTTGCACAGGTGTTACCAGAAACCTGTAGCTTACTCTAGGCGAAGTTCTTTAGAACAAAATTTTACCTCCCAAAAATTGCAACATTTTATTCGTCTACACTGAAAAAAAGGAGCGGGGCGGGGGGGGGGGGGGGTAACCAGCCTTTCATGGCATATTTTCAATATAATAAACGTTATATGTGGAAAAAAGTGGATGAAGAGGCAGCCTCCCCCTCCCCTTATTCGATGCTACGTTCCAGAAGTACATGTAGAAATACACGTATTTACAAGACAATTTATTCTCTTGAGATCAACAGTAGATTTTCAAAAGTTTGTCAGTAGAGTACCAGAATTTTTAATATACTGGTAGTAAATCTTTGTTACATTGTAAGGAAAAGATGCTGATGAGATATTCGGCAATTATTCCTGCAATGTTTTTTTTCCCTTTCCCTTTTGTGTGTGTGTGTGGGTTTTTTTTCGAATACACCGTATACAACGGGTAACGCGGGGGAGTCGCTAAAAAGTATGGGGGAGTCGTTTTCAACGTATGGGGGAGTAGGTTTTCACCGCTTCGGAGTCGGAAGAGATATGGGTCACGTCTTTTTTCGGTATTTATAAGATGTATTTACAAAAAACAAATATCCCACGGAAGATGGCAATAGTTAAGCTTTATTTTGGTCATTTGTCCGGCTGTCATATACGTCTAGTTTTCTCAAACACTTCGAAACTATTTGTCAGTTTTCATATTTACGTTGATCGGATGGTAAAAACATGTATGATTTGTACAATCTACGGCTTGCGTAGGGATTCTCACAGTTAAAACAGCGAGAGAAAACGTTTATCTTTTAAATGCAACAGCTTAAACTTGACTAGACTTTATGAAAATTAATAATTAAGACATTTTCTCCTCAGACAGTAACGGTTACGTAGGGGGGAGTCGTTTATGGGAAAGCACATCGCAGGGGGAGTCGCAAAATAAAGTCAAATGCATACTTGGTGTTGGTTTCATCTCTTTTATATTCTTTTATAAGTAAGTAAGTAAATATTTTATTATAGTGACATGTGTATACAGTAATTTTTAACATTCGATATACAATTAAACATATATGTGGAACACCCGGCCCATCGGACCTATAAGTCACTTTTAGCAATAGATATACAATAATTACATGCGTGTGATTTTTCTTTGTCTTATATTATAGGCTTTATAAATAAAATTTGCAGATTGACGAGGGAAATGAGTTAACAGACATTTAAAGAGAACATTTAAATCATTATAATGTAAATTTGAAATTCCAATATTTCTTAGAAAGTCTTGTCTACAGATTTTATATAGATTGCATTTTAAAAGAAAATGAAGCTCATCCTCTACTTCGTTCAGATCACAGAGGTTGCATATTCTGTCTGGAACTGGCTCTCCACGGTAGCGACCAGTCTCGATACGCAGGGGGAGCACCCCACACCGGAACTGCGCCATTGTAGACCTTACTGGTTTCGGCAAGTCCATAGCAACGTATTGTTCAAGACCGTAATCTTCCTTAATAATGCAATACGTCCGTAATTTTGCAGATTTTTGAATATCCGATTGCCATTTGGATTGCTGATTTGAAAGTTGTTTTTGGATAAAAGTTTGAGTATTACAAAACTGCATATTCTGGAAAATGTGGTTTAAATCTGTATTTTCAAAGAGAATTTTCATATGATGATACCAGATTCGGGAATTATTTTCATTACCAGACGCCATAAATATTTTCTTTGTAATCCTATCGTCATCCATGAGGATCATTTTATTCCATAGTCGCACCATGTTAGTTTTGTGTCGCAGACTGGCGGCTGACCATCCACACTCACCACGTACAGCTAAGAGAGGTGTTAATCGGTGAACCCCAAGGAAGTATCGTTGAGCCCGATCCTGTACCATATCAATTTTGTGCGATGTTTCATATCCCCACACACCGCTGCAATAGTCTATTACGGGAGAGACACAGTTATGAAAAAGGGTTTCAAATGTGTTGAATCCAACGTGTTTAAGATGATGAATCTTTGATATCATTGCCCCTAGTGCGCGGCCTCCTGATTTTGCGAGGTTTTCTATGTTTGTCTTGAATCCCCTGTTGTCATCAAATATAACACCTAGATATTTGTAGGAGGAAGCATACTCCAGAATGTTGTTTCCGAGGTAGAATTTGTAGTTGCTCTGAGAGAGATTCCTTTTTCGAAAATGCACAATTTTAGATTGTTCTGGATTTACCGTTAAGTGCCACTTTTTGAACCATTTCGAGACAACGTTTAGACTATCCTGCATATCCTTTTCATTACCAGCAATAAGTGCTATGTCATCTGCGTAAAGGAGAATATTTAGAAAAGTATTGTCCATTTTAACGCCTCTACCGAAGGAATTAACTTCTTTATCTAGGTCATTAATAAATAGAGCGAAGAGTGTGGGGGAGAGGTTGTCTCCCTGACGGACTCCGGAGGTGCAACGAAACCAATCCGTGTAGTACCCTGATAACTTTACACAGGATTCCGTGTTTAAATATAACGATTTTAGGGTATTATAATAATTTCCATCTACTCTGTTACGTAGTAGACAAAATTCTAATAATTCCCGGTCCACTTTATCGAAAGCTTTCTGGAGATCGATAAATGTAACAAATGTAGAATCTCTGCTTTGTATCACATTATTCAAAGTAAAGATGTGGTCTTCACAACTTCTGTTTTTTCTAAATCCATTTTGTTCATCAACAAGTATTTGATTATCTTCCAAGTAGTTTGACAGCCTGTTATTTAGGACAGAACTAAATACTTTAGACACAACAGACAGGAGACTTATTCCTCTGTAGTTCATGGGAATTCTCGGATCAGAATTTATATCTTTCAATATTGGAAAAATGATAGCCTTTTTCCAAGTTGTTGGGACGATGCTACTTTGGAAAATACTTGCAAATAGTCTGTGCAGGACATTTACTACCGATTCATATTTCAGTATTTCGTAAGGTAATTCATCCACCCCACACGATTTTCCATTTTTAGTTTTATAAACAACTTTTCTGATCTCTCCAATATTTAAAGGTTTTTTATTACAAAGTACATTAAAATTTCATCATGATAATATAATAAACAGTAAAATGTATAACAAAACATTGATCGAATGTGTTCTCTAGATCTGGCCAAATGTGTTTCGTCGACCCCTCGAACAAAACTGTTTGCCTTCGGCCTAACAGTCTCCTGCAAACAGTTTGGTTCTTGGGTCCGACAAAATGCATGTTGCCCTCGAACCCTGTTTATGAATGTTACTGGTTGCCTCAGACTGATTCTTGTACAACAAGTTACTTTGCTATGTGTTCTCGAAACTGCGAAAGGGGAGGGGTAAAGGGGGTATCATATTCTGAGGAACTGTATATATAGCTGGGGCAAGGAAAGAGAGGGTACCATGATAATGAGATGTATACAGAGAAGAAATATTTTCGTATTTCCTCTTTTAAAAGTTTGTGATTATTTTTACATTGGCACTTTTCATTTCATTTATCATACATGTAGACATACATTTCCAGCGTATTAGGTAATATGCAATTCAGTCCCATCTTCAGTATTCATCCTGTATATTTAGTTTTTATTTACCTATGTGTATTAATCTCAGATTATCCAAAATATTCTCAATTTGACATACTTATTCGTTTGTGTCTGAAGATGTGTTATTTTATATGATAAATAAATAATAAAAAAAATAATTATGAATGATATCTGTGAACCTAATCGAGAGAATATACCAGTTAAATTTAACCCCCTTCCCAAAGAAAAAGTCAAGTGGCGCGTGCAGACGCATCAGAGAGTTGCCTTTTTCTAATTAAAAAAATGGTTGATATTAATTATCAAGAAATTTTCCAAATTATAAATCGGGTTGTTCTTTTTTTATGGAAAGGCTTTCATTGGCGGAAGTTATGGTTCCTGGATTCGTGGATTGAATTTTTGTGATATACATGTACGAAAATTACATATTGAGGGGGACGGTCCTGTCCCAAGCATGTCCTATGATATATAAGCCAATTGTTCATGTAATCTATATTGCTGATTTTTTTTCTAGAACTGATAAAGCCACAGAAAAATCTCTTTTCGTAACTTCAAATTATAAAGTAAATAACCAAACATAGATTTATAGATATCTACGAGTAAATAAACATACATGTAGGTAATCAGAGATTACAGAGCTCACCTCAACGAATGTTGTCTTTAAGTAAGGCAAAGTCACACAATTAACCAACAAAAAGTGTACATTCCAAAAAGGAAAATATTTAAGAAAATTTTGATCTGATACTTTGAAATAGACCTACATTAAAAATTTAAACTAGTTCTTCTTCATGAAAATGTAATTAAATCCAGCATCTGAAGGAAATTTGAGAGTCTTCATCTCTTGATGCAACATTTGTGCAAGTTTGGTTTATACAATGTCATATAAGCCTTATAGTTTTTTGGTAATAGACCTGCACTCATAACTTTTACCTGGTCTATTATCTGAAAAATGTATGTCGAATTCAGCATCCGAAGCAAGTCCATTTAATGTGCATCATAAGATGTATCATCCATGCAAGTTTGCTCATTATAGGGCTCATAGTTAATTGGAAATGAAACATCATCAAAAACTAACATTTTCACTCATTCACAAAATGTAGGTCAGATTCAGCATCAGAAGCAAGCCCGGCAGTATGCATCCTTAGATGTATCATCCATGCAAGTTTGGTTATTTAAAAAGAACTCATACATGTAGTTACTTGGAAATGAATCATGCACCAAAAGCTTTAACCTGTTCACTCAACCGGAAAATGTAGGTCATAGTCTGGATCCGACGCAAGCCCGGTTGTATGCATACTTAGATGTATCATCCATGCAAGTTTGGTCAGCATAGGGCTTATAGTTACTTGGAAATGAAACCTACACCAAAAACTTTAAACTGTTCACTCAACCGGAATATTGTATGTAAGAATCAGCATCCGAAGCAAGCCCGGTAGTATGCATCCTTAGATGAATCATCCATGCAAGTTTGGTTAATGTAGGGCTTATAGTTACTTGACAATGAAACCTACACCAAAAACTGCACCAAAAATGTTAACCTGCTCCAAAAACATTAACCTGGTCATTCCTTGGCTGGAAATTGCAGCATCTGAAACTTTGACTGGTACAATGAAACACACTAGAACCATCTTCTATGCATGTCTCATTAATATAGGACATAGAAGTACTTAAAAAGAAAACTGCTCCAAAAACCTCTACCTCCGGACCTGGGACACGACACTGACGCCGACGCCAAAAGGTATTACATAAGCTCCCCCAACTTCGTTGAGGTGAGCTGAAAAGGTATTGCAGTATAAAAGAGATGAAAACAACACCAAGTATGCATTTGACTT
Organism: Saccostrea cuccullata; assembly: GCF_032062105.1. Taxonomy (NCBI): domain Eukaryota; kingdom Metazoa; phylum Mollusca; class Bivalvia; order Ostreida; family Ostreidae; genus Saccostrea; species Saccostrea cuccullata. The sequence goes on from NW_026924327.1 coordinate 10,209, forward strand.
TATTTTGCGACTCCCCCTGCAATGTGCTTTCCCATAAACGACTCCCCCCTACGTAACCGTTACTGTCTGAGGAGAAAATGTCTTAATTATTTAATTTTTATAAAGTCTAGTCAAGTTTAAGCTGTTGCATTTAAAAGATTAACGTTTTCTCTCGCTGTTTTAAATGTGAGAATCCCTACGCAAGCCGTAGATTGTACAAATCATACATGTTTTTACCATCCGATCAACGTAAATATGAAAACTGTCAAATAGTTTCGAAGTGTTTGAGAAAACTAGACGTATATGACAGCCGGACAAATGACCAAAATGAAGCTTAACTATTGCCATCTTCCGTGGGATATTTGTTTTTTGTAAATACATCTTATAAATACCGAAAAAAGACGTGACCCACATCTGTTCCGACTCCGAAGCGGTGAAAATCTACTCCCCCATACGTTGAAAACGACTCCCCCATACTTTTTAGCGACTCCCCCTGCGTTACCCGTTGTATACGGTGGAATAGAAAAACATGTTCTTGAGATTGAGTGTGGACGCTAAACAAGGAAAAAATCGGAATGGCCTAGTCAGGAAATATGTTTACTTATGTAAAAAAAAAATAAATATATGATTTATTAAAATTTGAATAAAACTGCAGGAAGAGACGCATTTAAATAATTCATTTTATTATATGATTGAATAATTTAATTATGGTTGTAACGATGTATTTTATTGGATAAAAAATTATTTTATATCGTATAAATGGGTTGCCTACGTCACAATGACGTGCGTCAAAAACGTATCAATCCGCCTGACGTTACATTCAAATTTTGCACAAATTGAAGTCATTTTGTTAGAACAATAATCTTTTTTTCTTACATCAAATGAATGAAAATTAAATTATAAGCAATGAATTTAATACCTACCCATTTATACGGTATAAACTGGGTTGGAACAGTTTACGCTTTTCTATAAACCGCTTCGCGGTTTATAAAGCGTAAACTGCCCAACCCAGTTTATACCGTATAAAATGGGTAGCCATTAAATTCATTCCTTAAATAATTTCCATCTCTCTGATTGGCTGAGATCCAACTATGTTAGAAAAATACTACGTTGTATTGACCTGCACGTGACGTTCCAGGTGAATACAAAGATTTATTTCCTAAACATTGATCTTAAAATAGATCGGGAAATTCCAAATTGATACAAATCGTTTTGGAAAGCTATTTAAACGACTATGATTTTTTTTTTCACGTGAACAAAACATAAGCATATATATTTTCGGCTAGGGTGGTAAGAGAGATGCAGGGACCTCCTCCAACACTTTAACTGAACAACAATTTTTACTTTTTGGTGGTCACTTTTGCCTGATAATACTCCTTCATTTCAAAATCTATCCTATAAGAAAACTGACATATTTTTTTTCATGGAAACTAAAATTGATAAAAAACATTTCTAACTGCTACGACTAGTAAGGTTTATTTACATTTTTATTTTGCCTAATTCTCTCTTGTTTTTGGCTAGGACTTAATCAAATGCAAAAAAGTAATGAGCTGTAGCTGACCCTTGGGCTCGGTGAATATTGTACTCCTCAGATGGCTAAATCATTGTATTGACCGGAAAACAGCAATAATTGTATAACAATCATGTGTAAATTGATTAAGTATATATACATGCATTAAGACTATGCTGAATACAGTGTACCACTAGCTATTATCACATGTTGTAAATAACTATTATACTGTTTGTTCTGTTTAAGAATCATGTATGTAATGTGCTCAAAGGGGTCCCGATTTGGAATAATAAGTATATTCTATATGCATTTACAATTCTATATCAAAATAACGAACAGTATTCAAGCTCAAAAATCCAAACAATACAAAAAAAGGAGTAGAGCAAAGATGGGCCTCTAAAACATCAGAGGTGGGATCAGGTATCATGGAGGAATGAACATCATCCTTTGTCGAAAGTAACCATAATTATAAGTCTAAGGCATTTGTTTGTTTCTGCCATTTGTCATTGAATAAGACAGAAACTTTGATTTAAGTAAAATTTCAAAAGAATTTTATATCATTTATTTTGAAATAAGCATGACAACACTGTTGATTGACATCACAAACAGATATATAAAATAAATTATCTAATTAATATCGTCTTCTGTACCGGGTTTTCAATGAATCGGACGAAACTGTAAGAGAAAATAACTCTGAAAGAATTTTAATGATTATTCTAGTATATTAAATAACCATGGAAACAGCGATTTTATCTAATTTGTATGTACTTACTTGACATAACACACATTAACAAGCACAATCTGTTCTTACCTGAAAGGTGGTGGAAACAACCGCTACATGATTGAAAAAGATAAAAGGTCAAAAGAACCATACAGTGCATGTATTGGGCTTTAAATTCCAATCCGAATTTGTAAATTTATTAAAAACAAATATTATACAAGATTCTTCCGGTGCATTTGTAGCTTTTATTAAATTCAAACAGTATGTACATCCTTTAAACTACCAGGTGATATTTAAGTTTGGTCACAGGACATAACTTTTCTATAGGTGTTAACTCCATGTTCGAATTTGTGAACATGACCAATTCTGACACATGGAATGACTTAGCATATATTTTAATTTTGTGTTTGAAGTGATGTTTTGATCTTTCACATGTTTTGAATGTTTTCCCACCTAAATTATTGCTTTCTCAGAAAAAAAGAAACATTTTGTAAACTCACGAGAAAACCAGAGATCACGTTTAGAGTTCTATAAAAGTAGCCGAGGAGCTCCAAATGACACTCCACCATCGCCATCCCCCAGTCAGGTATACTCACTTCTTTCCAAGGTAAGAAATATAGATTAAATTAAAAAGATTTTAAAAAGTCATGATTTCTTGGCAAGCAAAGCAATTCTACTGAATAATTCTTGTTTCTCTCAGAGAAAATTGTTGTGTATAAACATGTATGCCCAGATAGTAAACATTACATAAGTTGTTGGTTATCAGATTTCATTTATATCTAAATTATTGTTTATATCTAGCCACTCAGAATGACCCATTGTGATACACATCCAGCGAGCACTTCGATATCACTTTAATTGAATTTCAAACCTTTAAGGTTTAAATTTTCAAATTTAAGAATGACCCTTTTCTTAAAATTTCGTAATTAGAGAATACAATCTTCATCATAACTTAAACTAAAAAGAAGAAAAAAACTGTCCCCTAATTTCAATAAAAATATCTTTTTTATTTTAAAAATATACAAAAAGAACAAAACATATTACTTTGAAAATGTCGATAATGGACCATTTAATTTTCTTCATTCTTCTCCAGCACCTTGAGATTGGATAAACATAGGACGTATGACAAGTGTGTAATCATTTTACACATATTTTGTAATAAATGTAAATGATGCTTCAATTTTATATTAAATAATGTTTGGTTGAATTAAGATGAAATTACATGTGTATTATTTCAATTGTTTTCTGTTTTCAGTGATTGTAATCTTTTATGTTCAAAACATAATTTTAAATGTTATTTCATTATTATTTTTTTTATTTTATCAAATCTTCTGCAGATGGCTCCTATTTCGTCCATAGTCTTATTGGTCGCTATGGTACTTGGTGCCGATGCACTGGGAGGGGTTTATGGCCCTAGTAACGGAGCAAATGGTGGAGGTAACGGAAATATGATGTCCAACATGATGAATATGAAAAAAAATGATGATGATGACAATGATGAACAAAATATGCCGGTAGATTACCCAATGCCAAACCCTGGGCCTTCATATCCAATGCCCATGAAACCAATGATGCCTGACTACCCAATGCCAAACCCAGGGCCTATGAAACCAATGATGCCTGACTACCCTATGCCAAACCCAGGGCCCATGAAACCAATGATGCCTGACTACCCTATGCCAAACCCAGGGCCCATGAAACCAATGATGCCTGACTACCCTATGCCAAACCCAGGGCCCATGAAACCAATGATGCCTGACTACCCTATGCCAAACCCAGGACCTATATATCCTATGCCAAACCCAGGACCTATATATCCTATGCCACCGAAACCCATGCAAAGTAAGTATTTAACAGTTTATAATGTTAACAAAATCATCTCAATTAATTTTCACATGGATAATTACTTCTAGAGTGTATGGTATAATGGACTTCACACTAATTTTCCTTAAATATACTGTAGTTTTTTCCCCTTAAATATATTTAAAAAATACCTTTTCTGTTTGCATTGTTTTGATTAAGTAAAAAAAAAAATCAAACAATCCTTAAGTTCTTACAATTTTCTTTTACAGTGTATTGATTGGTCACGAAATGAATATTCCAAAATGTTGTGTGTGAGTGTTCTCAAATTTGATGGATTAAATAAAAATAATTTAAACAGTATAATTGTTTCCCATTTTATAAACTTTGTATACAAAGCCTTTCCAAAGCGAGCATGAATTTCACTTGCATATATATATTATAACGGTAACTTGTAATACAAAAAATGTATGAAAAAGTTCTCGGACGATCGGAAGTATTGTTAACCAGTTTTACATACATGCACGGAAATGGAACTCATTCATTAACGTATCTTGTTATTAGTAATTGTCAAAATCAATTTGTTAAAAACATTCCGATTGTACTCACAATTATTCTGAAGTTGATTTTCAAAAGATGCTCGAGTTTCTGATCAAAAATATCTTTATCGTATCTTTATGATTTCTGGAGACCAGATCTTCCAGCAATGCAATGGAATTCCCACGGGTACCAATTTTGCACCATTAGCAGACCTATTTTTGCATTAATATGAAGCAAAATTTATTTCTACTCTTATACATGAGAAGAAGAAAACTACGGAAGCCCTGGAGGGACATTGACTTACTTGTTAAGATTTATTTGTTATAACTTATTTGTTTTGACTTGTTTGTTTTGAGATTTTTTGGTTAGTTCTAACTAAATGTAGGTAAGCTATTGAGAACGATTAATTGTAGTTTTGTAGTTAAACGTACAGTACTGATGTGATTACTGAATTTTTATCTGTTAATTACTGATGCCCTGGAGGGATATTGACTTATTTCTTATGTGTTTTGACTTATTCCTTATGTGTTTTGACTTATTTCTTATTTGTTTTAACTTAGTTCTTATGACTAAACTTTGAATTCTTGTTATTTAAAATTTGTTATGACAAGTTTACTTCACAAAAAGTGGCGTGAAAGATGGGGCCAACATATAGTTTCAGAAAAAAGTCCTTGAATTTATATATATTACTAACGACAAGATAAAATAGTAGTCATGTTCTTGTCTTCAATCATTATGCAAACTGGAAGTTACATATAAGAATTAAGTACTAGGACCTTAGGTCCCCCGCGCAGTTCACATCTATCGGGTCTGTTTACTCCGCTACAAAATGTAGTGCGTTGCATACGTAAAGTGAAAATAGAATAAATCGTAATACTGTGAAACCTTTTCAGTGTAAAAAAATACCCCAAAAAATTTATTTTTGTCAAAGGAAGAACCATCTGTGATGGGTATTAGAAAACAAAGAGGGGAAGGGGGGTTGCTGAGCAACATTAACTGCAATATTATAAGATATATGGTATATTAGAGTTTAACATTTATGGATTATGTTAGGTGACCTGTGGTCTCCCCTATGATTTTATTATTCCATTTAAGGTTATAGTATATATATATAACACAGTGCCCAACCGCTGATGCTTAGATTAAACGACGTACGTCCAGTCTCTCATTTGCAGATCTTTAACAAGCAGGGGGGTGAAGATTTTGCCCCCTACAGCCCCCTTTTCATTTCGCTCAGACTTTTCACCAATCCTTTAACATAATGGAATAATTATTTGTTAATAAATTATTTAATGTCTCTTTTGTCTTTCTTATGAGGTCATGCTTAAATAGGCGACCTCATCACTCTAACACTTTGGCGGACATTCCTGATTTTTACTTATCTTACAAAGAAGATGTACACCCTGTATTGCAGTTTGGGTCTGCATGGAGTTCTCCTCCCCTTTCCCTGGAATTAACTCATCAAATTCATAAACCCATCAAAACAACATTAAAAAAAGGAAATAAAATTTAAAAAAATTCACCAATTGTTATTTAACTCTGGGATATAATATATATACTGTATTTGAAGACAAGCAAGTTGACTTATCCTCCATATTCCAATTACATACATGTATATTTAGAGAACTCGGAGAAATTGTGCACTTTTTCCCCGGTCAAAAAATTTGGGTCGCAATTCTTTTTTTGAGAGGATTTGAGAAATAATTCTACACATACCATGATTTTAAATTATTGCCTACTTCCATCTTTCAATAACATCGTAAAAATGTACAATATAAGATTACCTTTGTCTCATTCATATACTACAATTTGTGAAGTATGAAATCCTTATTGATGGACAATATATAAGACTTACGCTCGTTTCCATAATCTTTATGCGGATACCAGAGGTAATAAAAAGTTAATAAGACCAGAGGTAACTTTATATCGTACATCTTTAGGGCGATCATAGGTCACCTTATAATGTACATCAAAAGGGAGACCAGATGTCATCTTCTGTTCTACATCATATGGGGGACCAGAGCCACTTTATTTTGTACATCACTGGGGGGACCAGAGGTAACCTTATATTGTATATCAGTAGAGGGACCGGGGATCACCTTATATTGTACATAAGTAGGGGGACCAGAGGTCACCTTAAATTGAATAACAGTAGGACCAGAGGAAACCTTATAATGCACTTTAAATAAGAAGGGGGAACAAAAGTTATCTTATACTCTAAATCAGTAGGGAGACCAGTAATCATCTTATTTGTACATCAGTAGGGGGCCCAGAGGACACCTTATATTGTACATCAGAAGGGGACATCAGTAGGGGGACCAGAGGTCATCATATATAGTGCATCAGTAGGGGGACCTGTGGTCGACTTTTGTTGAACATCAGTAGGGGACCAGAGGACACCTAATATTACACTTTAGATCAATAGGGGGACCAGAGGGCACCTTATATTGTACATCAGTAGGGGGACTAGGGGTCACCTTATTTTGTACATCAGTAGGGGGACCAGAAGTCACCTTATATGGTACATCAGTAGGGGGACTAGGGGTCACCTTATATTGTACATCAGTAGGGGGACCAGAGGTCACCTTATATTGTACATCAGTAGGGGGACTAGAGGACACCTTATATTGTACATCAGTAAGGGGACCAGAGGGCACCTTAAATAGTACATCAGTAGGGGGACCAGGGGTCACCTTATATTGTACATCAGTGTGGGGACCAGAGGTCACCTTATATAGTAAGTCAGTAGGGGGACCAGAGGTCACATTATATTAATTGTACATCAGTAGGGGGACTAGAGGACACCTTATATTGTACATCAGTTGGGGGACATCAGTAGGGGACCCACAGGACACAGTATATTTAATATCAGTAGCGGGACCAGAGGTCACCTTATATTGAACATCAGAAGGGGACCAAAGGACACTTAATATTACACTTTACATCAATAGGGGAACCAGAGGTAACCCTGTATTGTACATCAATAGGGGGACCAGAGGTCAGCTTATATTGTACATCCGTAGGGAGACTAGAGGACACCTTATATTGTACATCAGTAAGGGGACCAGAGGGCACCTTAAATAGTACATCAGTAGGGGAACCAGGGGTCACCTTATATTGAACATCAGTAGGGGGACCGAAGGACACCTTATATCGTACATCAGTTGTGGAACCAGGGGACATCTTATATTGTACACCAGTAGGGAGACCAAGGGTCATCTTATATTGTACATCAGTAGGGGGACCAAAGGACACCTTATGTTATACATCAGCGGGGGGACCGGAGGTCACCTTATATTGTACATCAGTAGGGGGACAAGGGGTCACCTTAAATTGTACATCAAAAGGGAGACCAGATATCACCTTATATTGTACAACAGTAGGGGGACCAGGTGTCAGTTTATATTGTACAACATTAAGGGGACGAAAGGGCACCTTATATTGTACATCAGTTGGAGATAAAATTAGGGGGACCAGAGGTCACCTTATATTGTGCATCAGAAGGGGGACAGAGCCTTCAGTTCAGTTTTAACGTTTGTTACTAGGTGGACCAGAGGTGAACTAATATTGTACATCAATTAATTGACCAAAGGCCACCTTATATGTTATTTCATTATGGAGACTAATAGACACCTTTATATTGTACAACAGAAAGGGGAACGTAGGTCACCTTATACTGTACAAGAGCAGACGTCAGATTATATTGTACATCATAGGGGGAAACGGAGGTCACCTTATACATCAATAGGGGGTCAGAGGTCACCCTATGTTGTAGATCATTATGAGGACCTTAGGGCACTCTATATTTTACATCACAAGGGGGACCAGAGGTCACCTTGTAGTGTACATAAATAGGGAGACCAGTGGTCCCCTTTGTTGTACATTTTTACAGAAATCAGACATAAAAAAATTATATGATTGCAGAGAGATAAAGCATCAACGATTCTAGACCCGTCTTAACCAGCAGACACCTAAAAAGAAAACAAGGGCGGACCAGAGGTTACAAATAAAATGCATATTAACGAGATGCTAGAGGTTCACTTAAGAACACGACAAGAGGGCTATGGATCTTATAGGTCATCTGAACATCTTGTAAAACTTTAAAACTTTCATTTCAAATAATCGGTAATAATTAGCAATAATTAGTAGTGCTCATTGACCACAAAAACCATCATCCTGAGGTCATATATTTCACATATATTCCTTTGAAAAAAGGACCATTGTTCATAAAAAAAAATTGGTTTATACCAAAGAACAAATTTCAAAGCATTAATTCAATTACAGTATTGTCTACAAATTACATGGTACCCATGAGCATGGGGCCTTGAAATTTATAATTCTGGAAAACGCTCCCTTGCTTATCATACCTATATGAAGTTAGTTTAATTAATATCCAGGAGCAGAGAGGAAGATTTTTTTAAAGAATTAAGGAGGCTTCGGGGTCAACAAATTAACCAAAAATTAACCATCAGATTTAACTTATTTCTTTTAGATACGGTATCATAAGCTGTCAACTATCATTTGGCAAAGAAAAAAATTCATACAGTTTAGTTTTAAAATTTGATCATTTTTGTATATCTTTATATGGAGCTTTTCTTTTAAAGGAGATCAAAATAGTCTGAAAATGGCTGCCACCCCCAGCATCTTTAATTAATTTAAACTGTACAGTTTATATAACACCGTAACCCCTGACCTTTGGGTCACGAATTTCAAAACTTTGGAGAGAATACCCTTCCTCATCACAACTTTGCATGTGGTTAGTTTGTTTAATATCCAGGGGCAGAGGGAAATATTTTCAAAGAATAAATGCATTTCATAAATTAATATAAATTTTTATAGCCCTGTCCTAACCCCAGGGCCCATGGTATGGAGTCAATGATTAAAATAATTATGCCAATAGTTCGACTGCTTGATGTTAATAAGTAAAGAGGATTTTTAAAGATTTCATCAATTGTAGTAATTTCACCTAAACTTTCTTGCCTTAGGGGGTGAAGGGCAGGGACCATAAATTAAAACATCTCCCCTTCACACATAGATGCTGTATGCCAAAATTGGTTGTAAATGGTTGAGGGATTACAGAGAAAAGCTGAAAATGTTCGAATATTAACGCACATTGCACAGCGCACGACGCCAGAAAAAAAAACCCCGATAGCAATAAGTCACATGCGTTGATTCACGTGACCAAATAAGGAGTTCTTTGGTCTCAATATTTATGTAAAATATTAGGTGTCTTCTGATCTCCCTGTTGACTTACAATATAAGATGAACTCTGGTCTTCTTATTGATGTAAAATATAAAATGTCTTCCGGTTTCTTCGTTGTCGTTCAAAATAGTGAAATCGTTAGTTTTAATGATGTACAATATAATGTGACCTCTTGTCCCCCTACTGATGTACAAATTAAGAGGGCTGTTCAATTAATAATGTCCTGAACTGTATGACATACAATACTAAGCTTGAATTTTTCGCATTATTGCATCTTTAATGAATTTATAACAATTGATGTGTCTACTTTTCATCACATAGTTTAATTATTGTGAGAAGCTGGAAAACAAGGGTATTCTAGACACTGCATTTAAAATGAATCGTAAAGAATCAGTAAACTAGAGTGAAATTAAACCGTCCATTAAAGCTGCTGTAAAACTTGTTAAGAATCCCAAAGAAATACTCACTAAAATATGGAAAAATTTACTGCAATCAATGTTTGTTTTATAGACAATTGAGCAGGTGGATTTCAATGATAAAAAAATATATAATGGGCATCAAAAATGGATACCGTACTTGCAAACAAAAATTAAACAAATAATGTACTGTTTGCCAAATTTCAACAAATAATCACTGATGGTGTATGATTGACTATACGACACATAGCAAAGAATGGAGGCGTACAAGGCGAGGACAATCCCCCGCTCTGAGAAAAGATATTTCTCAATTCGAAAAGTAGTATTTTTTCAAAATTTTAGGATTTATTTAATCTTTTACATATCAATTTCTGTATTTCATTGTTTTAATAATTTATGAATAATTTATTTTTTATTCATGTTAAAAGACATTTGAAAAAAAAGAAAAAGCTTCATGTATGATTCGAACTCTCTCCATGACCAACCGCTTTAACCACAACGCTACGAAGTGCATGTGTATATGCACTATTGACGTCTTTCAGTGTGATTTAATGGAGGACGGGTTTGTTGAAGCGTAAATTTTATCAGAAAAGTTCGATTTTCACATAGAATGGGTTCAGATTCCATTTTTTGGACAAATGAAATAGATTTCACATTTCCATTTCCATCATTTAAGCGTTCACGAAGAATGGAGACTTGACCCATTTATGTTCAAAATTCGTTTTTTTATAGCTCTATTAAACCCATTTTCCACTAAATATGCTTAACTGTCAACTTTGAAATAAATATTATCAAATGATAAGTCGTTCAGAAAAATAAAATAATAAAATATTTTGAAGAGGACATTACTGAGAACATGATTTTAGAAAAATATAGCCTTTTGTGAATTTTGAAAATGAAAAAAACATTTTTTCTCAGAGCGGTGTATTGTACACGCCTTATACGCCTTCTTTCAAAATAGGCATCAATTCGGTAGTAGTTCACACTGTTTTAAAAACGTTTGACAGAAAAAAAGCTTAGTACTTAAAAGTAACCCTTTAAAAATGAGTGAAAAACGACTGCGTATAAGAATATATGAACAATTATTAAAAATATCAGTTATTGTAGTTATCCACGTTTATTTGAATTTCAAACAGATAATGAAACGTGAATCTATTGCTCAAAACCCTCAATATCAAATTTACAATAAGATGTATTTGACAAGAACAGCAAAGGTCTGAGAAGAGAAGAGAATTGCGAGGCACAAAGATAGATTTATAGGCAATTTTCTTAAATATTAGTGGTCTTATTGTTCAAATTCGTATTCGGGGATACAGTTTAATTTCTGGAGAAATCTAGAAAGCAATTTTTTTGCAAAAAAATCAAAAGGTTACTGAGAATCAGGAATCCACAACATTAGATTTTTTTCATGACAGCGTCCAAACCCGAAAGCCCTGAAAAGTAAATGAGTCTTGGGGATAAACAAAAGTTAATGTTCATTCACATTAAAAATATTCGCCAGATCTTTCGCCTTTTGACTTGTTCCATTTCCCAAACTTGAGAAAACGCCTTTCAGAAGGAAGAAACAAGTCCAGGAAATCATAGGATCTGCAATAATTTTTCAAAGATTTTTCCTATATATTTCTATATAAAACTTTGATTCCCCATTGTGGCCCCGCCCTTCCCCCGGGGGTCATTATTTGAACAATTTAGAATCTACATTATACCAGGATGCTTCCACATAAGTTTCAGCTTTTTTGGCCCAGTGGTTCCTGAGAAGAAGATTTTCAAAGATTTTTCCTATATATTTCTATGTAAAACTTTGATATCCAATTGTTGCCCCGCCCTTCCCCCGGGGGTCATGATTTGAACAATTTAGAATCTACACTACACCAGGATGCTTCCACATAAGTTTCAGCTTTTCTGGCCCAGTGGTTCTTGAGAAGAAGATTTTCAAAGATTTTTCCTATATATTTCTATATAAAACTTTGATTCCCCATTGTGGCCCCGCCCTTCCCCCGGGGGTCATTATTTGAACAATTTAGAATCTACATTATACCAGGATGCTTCCACATAAGTTTCAGCTTTTCTGGCCCAGTGGTTCTTGAGAAGAAGATTTTCAAAGATTTTTCCAATATATTTCTATATAAAACTTTGATTCCCCATTGTGGCCCCGCCCTTCCCCCGGGGGTCATTATTTGAACAAACTTGAATCTACACTACCCTAGGATGCTTCCACATAAGTTTCAGCTTTTCTGGCCCAGTGGTTCTTGAGAAGAAGATTTTCAAAGATTTTTCCTATATATTTCTATATAAAACTTTGATTCCCCATTGTGGCCCCGCCCTTCCCCCGGGGGTCATGATTTGAACAATTTAGAATCTACATTATATCAGGATGCTTCCACATAAGTTTCAGCTTTTCTGGCCCAGTGGTTCTTGAGAAGAAGATTTTCAAAGATTTTTCCAATATATTTCTATATAAAACTTTGATTCCCCATTGTGGCCCCGCCCTTCCCCCGGGGTCATTATTTGAACAAACTTGACTTTACACTACCCTAGGATGCTTCCACAGGGAGTCCTCCAGCTTTTCTGGCCCAGTGGTTCTTGAGAAGAAGATTTTCAAAGATTTTTCCTATATATTTCTATATAAAACTTTGATTCCCCATTGTGGCCCCGCCCTTCTCCCGGGGGTCATGATTTGAACAATTTAGAATCTACATTATACCAGGATGCTTCCACAGAAGTTTCAGCTTTTCTGGCCCAGCGGTTCTTAGAAGAAGATTTTTTAATGACCCAACCCTATTTTTGTCTTTTCTTGATTATCTCCCCTTGCGAGGGGATATGTCCCTTCATTTTAACAATTTGAATTTCCCTTCACCCAAGGATGATTTGTACTAAGTTTGGTCAAAATTGGCCCAGCGGTTCTTGAGAAGAAGTCGAAAATGTGAAAAGTTTACAGACAGAGAGACGGACAGACGGACAGACAGACGGACGGACAAAATGTGATCAGAAAGCTCACTGCAGCCTTCGGCTCAGGTGAGCTAAAAACAATTGAAAATGAATCAGACATTGGATAAAAAATGTTACTTACATGTGTTTTAATGAAAAGATAATTTTAGGTTAAATCATTATTACTAAATTATTGAAAGCGACTTTTGTTCCTTTCCGAGCACCGAAGACATTATTTATTAAACGACCCTTGTATAAGGTGACCTACCGATGTACAATATCAGGTGTCCTCTGGCCCCCTACTATATAATGTACAATATACGGTGACTTCTGGTCCCCCTACTGACGTGCAATATAAAGTGTCCTCTGATCCCCTTAATGAGGTGCAATAAGGTGACATCTAGTCCCCCTTCTGATATACAATATGAGATGACCACTAGTCCTCCTATGTATAGATAAGGTGACCTCTGGTCCCTTATGGGTCCCCCTACTGGTGTACAATATAAGGCTGCCTCTGGTCCTACTGTTTCACAATATAAGGTGACCCCTGGTCCCCCTGCTGATGTACAATATAAAGTGTCCTCTGATCCCCTTACTGATGTACAATAGAGGGTACCTCTGGTTCCCTCTGATTTTAAATATAAGGTGGCCCCTGGTCCCCCTACTGATATACAATATAAAGTGGCCTCTGGTCCCTCTACTGATGTACAAT
>NW_026924328.1:0-23694 GCF_032062105.1 Saccostrea cuccullata
TGTTTGATGCTGGGACATGATATAGAAAGCACCAATACATTATCCATACCCTCATTTTTGGTGTATTTCATGCAGTAAAAAAGTTAGGAAAAAAATGCCCCGGGCACATGGAAAATAGCCTGAGGGATTTTGAAAACCGTAAGAATTACAGCAAAAACTTTAATCAATTCCTGGCCCAGATAACTCAGTTACATATTAAACCACCCCAAAAGATTGATACATGCTCCTATCTGAAAAATATTTCAATATTTTAATTTTTGGGAATTGTCATTTTCTATTTTTGGCCCAATACCGTTATTTTGAAAAATAGGAGCAAAATGTTTGATGCTGGGACATGATATAGAAAGCACCAATACATTATCCATACCCTCATTTTTGGTGTATTTCATGCAGTAAAAAAGTTAGGAAAAAAATGCCCCGGGCACATGGAAAATAGCCTGAGGGATTTTGAAAACCGTAAGAATTACAGCAAAAACTTTAATCAATTCCTGGCCCAGATAACTCAGTTACATATTAAACCACCCCAAAAGATTGATACATGCTCCTATCTGAAAAATATTTCAATATTTTAATTTTTGGGAATTGTCATTTTCTATTTTTGGCCCAATACCGTTATTTTGAAAAATAGGAGCAAAATGTTTGATGCTGGGACATGATATAGAAAGCACCAATACATTATCCATACCCTCATTTTTGGTGTATTTCATGCAGTAAAAAAGTTAGGAAAAAAATGCCCCGGGCACATGGAAAATAGCCTGAGGGATTTTGAAAACCGTAAGAATTACAGCAAAAACTTTAATCAATTCCTGGCCCAGATAACTCAGTTACATATTAAACCACCCCAAAAGATTGATACATGCTCCTATCTGAAAAATATTTCAATATTTTAATTTTTGGGAATTGTCATTTTCTATTTTTGGCCCAATACCGTTATTTTGAAAAATAGGAGCAAAATGTTTGATGCTGGGACATGATATAGAAAGCACCAATACATTATCCATACCCTCATTTTTGGTGTATTTCATGCAGTAAAAAAGTTAGGAAAAAAATGCCCCGGGCACATGGAAAATAGCCTGAGGGATTTTGAAAACCGTAAGAATTACAGCAAAAACTTTAATCAATTCCTGGCCCAGATAACTCAGTTACATATTAAACCACCCCAAAAGATTGATACATGCTCCTATCTGAAAAATATTTCAATATTTTAATTTTTGGGAATTGTCATTTTCTATTTTTGGCCCAATACCGTTATTTTGAAAAATAGGAGCAAAATGTTTGATGCTGGGACATGATATAGAAAGCACCAATACATTATCCATACCCTCATTTTTGGTGTATTTCATGCAGTAAAAAAGTTAGGAAAAAAATGCCCCGGGCACATGGAAAATAGCCTGAGGGATTTTGAAAACCGTAAGAATTACAGCAAAAACTTTAATCAATTCCTGGCCCAGATAACTCAGTTACATATTAAACCACCCCAAAAGATTGATACATGCTCCTATCTGAAAAATATTTCAATATTTTAATTTTTGGGAATTGTCATTTTCTATTTTTGGCCCAATACCGTTATTTTGAAAAATAGGAGCAAAATGTTTGATGCTGGGACATGATATAGAAAGCACCAATACATTATCCATACCCTCATTTTTGGTGTATTTCATGCAGTAAAAAAGTTAGGAAAAAAATGCCCCGGGCACATGGAAAATAGCCTGAGGGATTTTGAAAACCGTAAGAATTACAGCAAAAACTTTAATCAATTCCTGGCCCAGATAACTCAGTTACATATTAAACCACCCCAAAAGATTGATACATGCTCCTATCTGAAAAATATTTCAATATTTTAATTTTTGGGAATTGTCATTTTCTATTTTTGGCCCAATACCGTTATTTTGAAAAATAGGAGCAAAATGTTTGATGCTGGGACATGATATAGAAAGCACCAATACATTATCCATACCCTCATTTTTGGTGTATTTCATGCAGTAAAAAAGTTAGGAAAAAAAATGCCCCGGGCACATGGAAAATAGCCTGAGGGATTTTGAAAACCGTAAGAATTACAGCAAAAACTTTAATCAATTCCTGGCCCAGATAACTCAGTTACATATTAAACCACCCCAAAAGATTGATACATGCTCCTATCTGAAAAATATTTCAATATTTTAATTTTTGGGAATTGTCATTTTCTATTTTTGGCCCAATACCGTTATTTTGAAAAATAGGAGCAAAATGTTTGATGCTGGGACATGATATAGAAAGCACCAATACATTATCCATACCCTCATTTTTGGTGTATTTCATGCAGTAAAAAAGTTAGGAAAAAAATGCCCCGGGCACATGGAAAATAGCCTGAGGGATTTTGAAAACCGTAAGAATTACAGCAAAAACTTTAATCAATTCCTGGCCCAGATAACTCAGTTACATATTAAACCACCCCAAAAGATTGATACATGCTCCTATCTGAAAAATATTTCAATATTTTAATTTTTGGGAATTGTCATTTTCTATTTTTGGCCCAATACCGTTATTTTGAAAAATAGGAGCAAAATGTTTGATGCTGGGACATGATATAGAAAGCACCAATACATTATCCATACCCTCATTTTTGGTGTATTTCATGCAGTAAAAAAGTTAGGAAAAAAATGCCCCGGGCACATGGAAAATAGCCTGAGGGATTTTGAAAACCGTAAGAATTACAGCAAAAACTTTAATCAATTCCTGGCCCAGATAACTCAGTTACATATTAAACCACCCCAAAAGATTGATACATGCTCCTATCTGAAAAATATTTCAATATTTTAATTTTTGGGAATTGTCATTTTCTATTTTTGGCCCAATACCGTTATTTTGAAAAATAGGAGCAAAATGTTTGATGCTGGGACATGATATAGAAAGCACCAATACATTATCCATACCCTCATTTTTGGTGTATTTCATGCAGTAAAAAAGTTAGGAAAAAAATGCCCCGGGCACATGGAAAATAGCCTGAGGGATTTTGAAAACCGTAAGAATTACAGCAAAAACTTTAATCAATTCCTGGCCCAGATAACTCAGTTACATATTAAACCACCCCAAAAGATTGATACATGCTCCTATCTGAAAAATATTTCAATATTTTAATTTTTGGGAATTGTCATTTTCTATTTTTGGCCCAATACCGTTATTTTGAAAAATAGGAGCAAAATGTTTGATGCTGGGACATGATATAGAAAGCACCAATACATTATCCATACCCTCATTTTTGGTGTATTTCATGCAGTAAAAAAGTTAGGAAAAAAATGCCCCGGGCACATGGAAAATAGCCTGAGGGATTTTGAAAACCGTAAGAATTACAGCAAAAACTTTAATCAATTCCTGGCCCAGATAACTCAGTTACATATTAAACCACCCCAAAAGATTGATACATGCTCCTATCTGAAAAATATTTCAATATTTTAATTTTTGGGAATTGTCATTTTCTATTTTTGGCCCAATACCGTTATTTTGAAAAAAAGGAGCAAAATGTTTGATGCTGGGACATGATATAGAAAGCACCAATACATTATCCATACCCTCATTTTTGGTGTATTTCATGCAGTAAAAAAGTTAGGAAAAAAATGCCCCGGGCACATGGAAAATAGCCTGAGGGATTTTGAAAACCGTAAGAATTACAGCAAAAACTTTAATCAATTCCTGGCCCAGATAACTCAGTTACATATTAAACCACCCCAAAAGATTGATACATGCTCCTATCTGAAAAATATTTCAATATTTTAATTTTTGGGAATTGTCATTTTCTATTTTTGGCCCAATACCGTTATTTTGAAAAATAGGAGCAAAATGTTTGATGCTGGGACATGATATAGAAAGCACCAATACATTATCCATACCCTCATTTTTGGTGTATTTCATGCAGTAAAAAAGTTAGGAAAAAAATGCCCCGGGCACATGGAAAATAGCCTGAGGGATTTTGAAAACCGTAAGAATTACAGCAAAAACTTTAATCAATTCCTGGCCCAGATAACTCAGTTACATATTAAACCACCCCAAAAGATTGATACATGCTCCTATCTGAAAAATATTTCAATATTTTAATTTTTGGGAATTGTCATTTTCTATTTTTGGCCCAATACCGTTATTTTGAAAAATAGGAGCAAAATGTTTGATGCTGGGACATGATATAGAAAGCACCAATACATTATCCATACCCTCATTTTTGGTGTATTTCATGCAGTAAAAAAGTTAGGAAAAAAATGCCCCGGGCACATGGAAAATAGCCTGAGGGATTTTGAAAACCGTAAGAATTACAGCAAAAACTTTAATCAATTCCTGGCCCAGATAACTCAGTTACATATTAAACCACCCCAAAAGATTGATACATGCTCCTATCTGAAAAATATTTCAATATTTTAATTTTTGGGAATTGTCATTTTCTATTTTTGGCCCAATACCGTTATTTTGAAAAATAGGAGCAAAATGTTTTTGGCCCAATACCGTTATTTTGAAAAATAGGAGCAAAATGTTTGATGCTGGGTATAGAAAGCACCAATAC
Source organism: Saccostrea cuccullata (assembly GCF_032062105.1). Taxonomy (NCBI): domain Eukaryota; kingdom Metazoa; phylum Mollusca; class Bivalvia; order Ostreida; family Ostreidae; genus Saccostrea; species Saccostrea cuccullata. The sequence goes on from NW_026924328.1 coordinate 4,529, forward strand.
ATTATCCATACCCTCATTTTTGGTGTATTTCATGCAGTAAAAAAGTTAGGAAAAAAATGCCCCATGGGCACATGGAAAAAGATTTTAGTAAGAAAAGCACCAATACAAAACTTGTATTTCATCAGTAAAAAATGCCCCAGTTACATACATTAAACCACCCCAAAAGGATACACTGAAAAATATGTCATTTTCTATTTTTGGCCCAATACCGTTATTTTGAAAAATAGGAGCAAAATGTTTGATGCTGGGACATGATATAGAAAGCACCAATACATTATCCATACCCTCATTTTTGGTGTATTTCATGCAGTAAAAAAGTTAGGAAAAAAATGCCCCGGGCACATGGAAAATAGCCTGAGGGATTTTGAAAACCGTAAGAATTACAGCAAAAACTTTAATCAATTCCTGGCCCAGATAACTCAGTTACATATTAAACCACCCCAAAAGATTGATACATGCTCCTATCTGAAAAATATTTCAATATTTTAATTTTTGGGAATTGTCATTTTCTATTTTTGGCCCAATACCGTTATTTTGAAAAATAGGAGCAAAATGTTTGATGCTGGGACATGATATAGAAAGCACCAATACATTATCCATACCCTCATTTTTGGTGTATTTCATGCAGTAAAAAAGTTAGGAAAAAAATGCCCCGGGCACATGGAAAATAGCCTGAGGGATTTTGAAAACCGTAAGAATTACAGCAAAAACTTTAATCAATTCCTGGCCCAGATAACTCAGTTACATATTAAACCACCCCAAAAGATTGATACATGCTCCTATCTGAAAAATATTTCAATATTTTAATTTTTGGGAATTGTCATTTTCTATTTTTGGCCCAATACCGTTATTTTGAAAAATAGGAGCAAAATGTTTGATGCTGGGACATGATATAGAAAGCACCAATACATTATCCATACCCTCATTTTTGGTGTATTTCATGCAGTAAAAAAGTTAGGAAAAAAATGCCCCGGGCACATGGAAAATAGCCTGAGGGATTTTGAAAACCGTAAGAATTACAGCAAAAACTTTAATCAATTCCTGGCCCAGATAACTCAGTTACATATTAAACCACCCCAAAAGATTGATACATGCTCCTATCTGAAAAATATTTCAATATTTTAATTTTTGGGAATTGTCATTTTCTATTTTTGGCCCAATACCGTTATTTTGAAAAATAGGAGCAAAATGTTTGATGCTGGGACATGATATAGAAAGCACCAATACATTATCCATACCCTCATTTTTGGTGTATTTCATGCAGTAAAAAAGTTAGGAAAAAAATGCCCCGGGCACATGGAAAATAGCCTGAGGGATTTTGAAAACCGTAAGAATTACAGCAAAAACTTTAATCAATTCCTGGCCCAGATAACTCAGTTACATATTAAACCACCCCAAAAGATTGATACATGCTCCTATCTGAAAAATATTTCAATATTTTAATTTTTGGGAATTGTCATTTTCTATTTTTGGCCCAATACCGTTATTTTGAAAAATAGGAGCAAAATGTTTGATGCTGGGACATAATATAGAAAGCACCAATACATTATCCATACCCTCATTTTTGGTGTATTTCATGCAGTAAAAAAGTTAGGAAAAAAATGCCCCGGGCACATGGAAAATAGCCTGAGGGATTTTGAAAACCGTAAGAATTACAGCAAAAACTTTAATGATGAAAAATATTTCAATATTTTAATGTCATTTTCTATTTTTGGCCCAATACCGTTATTTTGAAAAATAGGAGCAAAATGTTTGATGCTGGGACATGATATAGAAAGCACCAATACATTATCCATACCCTCATTTTTGGTGTATTTCATGCAGTAAAAAAGTTAGGAAAAAAATGCCCCGGGCACATGGAAAATAGCCTGAGGGATTTTGAAAACCGTAAGAATTACAGCAAAAACTTTAATCAATTCCTGGCCCAGATAACTCAGTTACATATTAAACCACCCCAAAAGATTGATACATGCTCCTATCTGAAAAATATTTCAATATTTTAATTTTTGGGAATTGTCATTTTCTATTTTTGGCCCAATACCGTTATTTTGAAAAATAGGAGCAAAATGTTTGATGCTGGGACATGATATAGAAAGCACCAATACATTATCCATACCCTCATTTTTGGTGTATTTCATGCAGTAAAAAAGTTAGGAAAAAAATGCCCCGGGCACATGGAAAATAGCCTGAGGGATTTTGAAAACCTAAGAATTACAGCAAAAACTTTAATCAATTCCTGGCCCAGATAACTCAGTTACATATTAAACCACCCCAAAAGATTGATACATGCTCCTATCTGAAAAATATTTCAATATTTTAATTTTTGGGAATTGTCATTTTCTATTTTTGGCCCAATACCGTTATTTTGAAAAATAGGAGCAAAATGTTTGATGCTGGGACATGATATAGAAAGCACCAATACATTATCCATACCCTCATTTTTGGTGTATTTCATGCAGTAAAAAAGTTAGGAAAAAAATGCCCCGGGCACATGGAAAATAGCCTGAGGGATTTTGAAAACCGTAAGAATTACAGCAAAAACTTTAATCAATTCCTGGCCCAGATAACTCAGTTACATATTAAACCACCCCAAAAGATTGATACATGCTCCTATCTGAAAAATATTTCAATATTTTAATTTTTGGGAATTGTCATTTTCTATTTTTGGCCCAATACCGTTATTTTGAAAAATAGGAGCAAAATGTTTGATGCTGGGACATGATATAGAAAGCACCAATACATTATCCATACCCTCATTTTTGGTGTATTTCATGCAGTAAAAAAGTTAGGAAAAAAATGCCCCGGGCACATGGAAAATAGCCTGAGGGATTTTGAAAACCGTAAGAATTACAGCAAAAACTTTAATCAATTCCTGGCCCAGATAACTCAGTTACATATTAAACCACCCCAAAAGATTGATACATGCTCCTATCTGAAAAATATTTCAATATTTTAATTTTTGGGAATTGTCATTTTCTATTTTTGGCCCAATACCGTTATTTTGAAAAATAGGAGCAAAATGTTTGATGCTGGGACATGATATAGAAAGCACCAATACATTATCCATACCCTCATTTTTGGTGTATTTCATGCAGTAAAAAAGTTAGGAAAAAAATGCCCCGGGCACATGGAAAATAGCCTGAGGGATTTTGAAAACCGTAAGAATTACAGCAAAAACTTTAATCAATTCCTGGCCCAGATAACTCAGTTACATATTAAACCACCCCAAAAGATTGATACATGCTCCTATCTGAAAAATATTTCAATATTTTAATTTTTGGGAATTGTCATTTTCTATTTTTGGCCCAATACCGTTATTTTGAAAAATAGGAGCAAAATGTTTGATGCTGGGACATGATATAGAAAGCACCAATACATTATCCATACCCTCATTTTTGGTGTATTTCATGCAGTAAAAAAGTTAGGAAAAAAATGCCCCGGGCACATGGAAAATAGCCTGAGGGATTTTGAAAACCGTAAGAATTACAGCAAAAACTTTAATCAATGGCAGATAACTCAGTTACATCAAAAGATTGATGATCTGAAAAATATTTCAATATTTTAATTTTTGGGAATTGTCATTTTCTATTTTTGGCCCAATACCGTTATTTTGAAAAATAGGAGCAAAATGTTTGATGCTGGGACATGATATAGAAAGCACCAATACATTATCCATACCCTCATTTTTGGTGTATTTCATGCAGTAAAAAAGTTAGGAAAAAAATGCCCCGGGCACATGGAAAATAGCCTGAGGGATTTTGAAAACCGTAAGAATTACAGCAAAAACTTTAATCAATTCCTGGCCCAGATAACTCAGTTACATATTAAACCACCCCAAAAGATTGATACATGCTCCTATCTGAAAAATATTTCAATATTTTAATTTTTGGGAATTGTCATTTTCTATTTTTGGCCCAATACCGTTATTTTGAAAAATAGGAGCAAAATGTTTGATGCTGGGACATGATATAGAAAGCACCAATACATTATCCATACCCTCATTTTTGGTGTATTTCATGCAGTAAAAAAGTTAGGAAAAAAATGCCCCGGGCACATGGAAAATAGCCTGAGGGATTTTGAAAACCGTAAGAATTACAGCAAAAACTTTAATCAATTCCTGGCCCAAATAACTCAGTTACATATTAAACCACCCCAAAAGATTGATACATGCTCCTATCTGAAAAATATTTCAATATTTTAATTTTTGGGAATTGTCATTTTCTATTTTTTGCCCAATACCGTTATTTTGAAAAATAGGAGCAAAATGTTTGATGCTGGGACATGATATAGAAAGCACCAATACATTATCCATACCCTCATTTTTGGTGTATTTCATGCAGTAAAAAAGTTAGGAAAAAAATGCCCCGGGCACATGGAAAATAGCCTGAGGGATTTTGAAAACCGTAAGAATTACAGCAAAAACTTTAATCAATTCCTGGCCCAGATAACTCAGTTACATATTAAACCACCCCAAAAGATTGATACATGCTCCTATCTGAAAAATATTTCAATATTTTAATTTTTGGGAATTGTCATTTTCTATTTTTGGCCCAATACCGTTATTTTGAAAAATAGGAGCAAAATGTTTGATGCTGGGACATGATATAGAAAGCACCAATACATTATCCATACCCTCATTTTTGGTGTATTTCATGCAGTAAAAAAGTTAGGAAAAAAATGCCCCGGGCACATGGAAAATAGCCTGAGGGATTTTGAAAACCGTAAGAATTACAGCAAAAACTTTAATCAATTCCTGGCCCAGATAACTCAGTTACATATTAAACCACCCCAAAAGATTGATACATGCTCCTATCTGAAAAATATTTCAATATTTTAATTTTTGGGAATTGTCATTTTCTATTTTTGGCCCAATACCGTTATTTTGAAAAATAGGAGCAAAATGTTTGATGCTGGGACATGATATAGAAAGCACCAATACATTATCCATACCCTCATTTTTGGTGTATTTCATGCAGTAAAAAAGTTAGGAAAAAAATGCCCCGGGCACATGGAAAATAGCCTGAGGGATTTTGAAAACCGTAAGAATTACAGCAAAAACTTTAATCAATTCCTGGCCCAGATAACTCAGTTACATATTAAACCACCCCAAAAGATTGATACATGCTCCTATCTGAAAAATATTTCAATATTTTAATTTTTGGGAATTGTCATTTTCTATTTTTGGCCCAATACCGTTATTTTGAAAAATAGGAGCAAAATGTTATGCTGGGACATGATATAGAAAGCACCAATACATTATCCATACCCTCATTTTTGGTGTATTTCATGCAGTAAAAAAGTTAGGAAAAAAATGCCCCGGGCACATGGAAAATAGCCTGAGGGATTTTGAAAACCGTAAGAATTACAGCAAAAACTTTAATCAATTCCTGGCCCAGATAACTCAGTTACATATTAAACCACCCCAAAAGATTGATACATGCTCCTATCTGAAAAATATTTCAATATTTTAATTTTTGGGAATTGTCATTTTCTATTTTTGGCCCAATACCGTTATTTTGAAAAATAGGAGCAAAATGTTTGATGCTGGGACATGATATAGAAAGCACCAATACATTATCCATACCCTCATTTTTTTTGGTGTATTTCAAAAGATGCAGTAAAAAAGTCATTTTCTATTTTTTACCGTTATTTTGAAAAATAAGCAAAAATGCCCCGGGCACATGGAAAATAAAATAGCCTGATTTTTGGTGATTTTGAAAATGCCCCGTATTTCATGCAGTAAAAAAGTTAGGAAAAAAAATGCCCCGGGCACATGGAAAATAGCCTGAGGGATTTTGAAAACCGTAAGAATTACATGGAAAATAGCCTGAGGGATTTTGAAAACCGTAAGAATTACAGCAAAAACTTTAATCAATTCCTGGCCCAGATAACTCAGTTACATATTAAACCACCCCAAAAGATTGATACATGCTCCTATCTGAAAAATATTTCAATATTTTAATTTTTGTGATTTTGAAAAATAGGAGCAAAATGTTTGATCATTTTCTACCCTCATTTTTGGCACATGGAAAATAGCCTGAGGGATTTTTAAGAATTACAGCAAAAACTTTAATCAATTCCTGGCCCAGATAACTCAGTTACATATTAAACCACCCCAAAAGATTGATACATGCTCCTATCTGAAAAATATTTCAATATTTTAATTTTTGGGAATTGTCATTTTCTATTTTTGGCCCAATACCGTTATTTTGAAAAATAGGAGCAAAATGTTTGATGCTGGGACATGATATAGAAAGCACCAATACATTATCCATACCCTCATTTTTGGTGTATTTCATGCAGTAAAAAAGTTAGGAAAAAAATGCCCCGGGCACATGGAAAATAGCCTGAGGGATTTTGAAAACCGTAAGAATTACAGCAAAAACTTTAATCAATTCCTGGCCCAGATAACTCAGTTACATATTAAACCACCCCAAAAGATTGATACATGCTCCTATCTGAAAAATATTTCAATATTTTAATTTTTGGGAATTGTCATTTTCTATTTTTGGCCCAATACCGTTATTTTGAAAAATAGGAGCAAAATGTTTGATGCTGGGACATGATATAGAAAGCACCAATACATTATCCATACCCTCATTTTTGGTGTATTTCATGCAGTAAAAAAGTTAGGAAAAAAATGCCCCGGGCACATGGAAAATAGCCTGAGGGATTTTGAAAACCGTAAGAATTACAGCAAAAACTTTAATCAATTCCTGGCCCAGATAACTCAGTTACATATTAAACCACCCCAAAAGATTGATACATGCTCCTATCTGAAAAATATTTCAATATTTTAATTTTTGGGAATTGTCATTTTCTATTTTTGGCCCAATACCGTTATTTTGAAAAATAGGAGCAAAATGTTTGATGCTGGGACATGATATAGAAAGCACCAATACATTATCCATACCCTCATTTTTGGTGTATTTCATGCAGTAAAAAAGTTAGGAAAAAAATGCCCCGGGCACATGGAAAATAGCCTGAGGGATTTTGAAAACCGTAAGAATTACAGCAAAAACTTTAATCAATTCCTGGCCCAGATAACTCAGTTACATATTAAACCACCCCAAAAGATTGATACATGCTCCTATCTGAAAAATATTTCAATATTTTAATTTTTGGGAATTGTCATTTTCTATTTTTGGCCCAATACCGTTATTTTGAAAAATAGGAGCAAAATGTTTGATGCTGGGACATGATATAGAAAGCACCAATACATTATCCATACCCTCATTTTTGGTGTATTTCATGCAGTAAAAAAGTTAGGAAAAAAATGCCCCGGGCACATGGAAAATAGCCTGAGGGATTTTGAAAACCGTAAGAATTACAGCAAAAACTTTAATCAATTCCTGGCCCAGATAACTCAGTTACATATTAAACCACCCCAAAAGATTGATACATGCTCCTATCTGAAAAATATTTCAATATTTTAATTTTTGGGAATTGTCATTTTCTATTTTTGGCCCAATACCGTTATTTTGAAAAATAGGAGCAAAATGTTTGATGCTGGGACATGATATAGAAAGCACCAATACATTATCCATACCCTCATTTTTGGTGTATTTCATGCAGTAAAAAAGTTAGGAAAAAAATGCCCCGGGCACATGGAAAATAGCCTGAGGGATTTTGAAAACCGTAAGAATTACAGCAAAAACTTTAATCAATTCCTGGCCCAGATAACTCAGTTACATATTAAACCACCCCAAAAGATTGATACATGCTCCTATCTGAAAAATATTTCAATATTTTAATTTTTGGGAATTGTCATTTTCTATTTTTGGCCCAATACCGTTATTTTGAAAAATAGGAGCAAAATGTTTGATGCTGGGACATGATATAGAAAGCACCAATACATTATCCATACCCTCATTTTTGGTGTATTTCATGCAGTAAAAAAGTTAGGAAAAAAATGCCCCGGGCACATGGAAAATAGCCTGAGGGATTTTGAAAACCGTAAGAATTACAGCAAAAACTTTAATCAATTCCTGGCCCAGATAACTCAGTTACATATTAAACCACCCCAAAAGATTGATACATGCTCCTATCTGAAAAATATTTCAATATTTTAATTTTTGGGAATTGTCATTTTCTATTTTTGGCCCAATACCGTTATTTTGAAAAATAGGAGCAAAATGTTTGATGCTGGGACATGATATAGAAAGCACCAATACATTATCCATACCCTCATTTTTGGTGTATTTCATGCAGTAAAAAAGTTAGGAAAAAAATGCAGTAAAAAAGTTAGGAAAAAAATGCCCCGGGCACATGGAAAATAGCCTGAGGGATTTTGAAAACCGTAAGAATTACAGCAAAAACTTTAATCAATTCCTGGCCCAGATAACTCAGTTACATATTAAACCACCCCAAAAGATTGATACATGCTCCTATCTGAAAAATATTTCAATATTTTAATTTTTGGGAATTGTCATTTTCTATTTTTGGCCCAATACCGTTATTTTTGAAAAATAGGAGCAAAATGTTTGATGCTGGGACATGATATAGAAAGCACCAATACATTATCCATACCCTCATTTTTGGTGTATTTCATGCAGTAAAAAAGTTAGGAAAAAAATGCCCCGGGCACATGGAAAATAGCCTGAGGGATTTTGAAAACCGTAAGAATTACAGCAAAAACTTTAATCAATTCCTGGCCCAGATAACTCAGTTACATATTAAACCACCCCAAAAGATTGATACATGCTCCTATCTGAAAAATATTTCAATATTTTAATTTTTGGGAATTGTCATTTTCTCTTTTTGGCCCAATACCGTTATTTTGAAAAATAGGAGCAAAATGTTTGATGCTGGGACATGATATAGAAAGCACCAATACATTATCCATACCCTCATTTTTGGTGTATTTCATGCAGTAAAAAAGTTAGGAAAAAAATGCCCCGGGCACATGGAAAATAGCCTGAGGGATTTTGAAAACCGTAAGAATTACAGCAAAAACTTTAATCAATTCCTGGCCCAGATAACTCAGTTACATATTAAACCACCCCAAAAGATTGATACATGCTCCTATCTGAAAAATATTTCAATATTTTAATTTTTGGGAATTGTCATTTTCTATTTTTGGCCCAATACCGTTATTTTGAAAAATAGGAGCAAGATGTTTGATGCTGGGACATGATATAGAAAGCACCAATACATTATCCATACCCTCATTTTTGGTGTATTTCATGCAGTAAAAAAGTTAGGAAAAAAATGCCCCGGGCACATGGAAAATAGCCTGAGGGATTTTGAAAACCGTAAGAATTACAGCAAAAACTTTAATCAATTCCTGGCCCAGATAACTCAGTTACATATTAAACCACCCCAAAAGATTGATACATGCTCCTATCTGAAAAATATTTCAATATTTTAATTTTTGGGAATTGTCATTTTCTATTTTTGGCCCAATACCGTTATTTTGAAAAATAGGAGCAAAATGTTTGATGCTGGGACATGATATAGAAAGCACCAATACATTATCCATACCCTCATTTTTGGGCGACCATTAAAATACATAGCTTCTCTCTCAGGAGAGACCTTTATTCAAGGTGGATAGAGAATGGGTGCATCCTTTTAATCATATCTAATATGTTTAAAATCTAAAGTAAACAATATCTTAGGTATTTAATACTCATATCATTGTTCAAATATTCAACTATTTTTCGAAGTGCTAATTGGAGGTTTTTGATAGCAAATTGCTTAATTTAAAATACAAATCTTTTCAAACTTGCTTTCACTAGGCAAGATGACATGTATCATTTTTAGCCATCAGCTTTCCTTCACTAAAACGATTAATTCAATCATTAATTGAATTTATAGGAACTCATTTATCTCAATAAACTGTGTACAAATTATTATATGATACTGTAGAGGGATTTCTAAGATATTACAATAAATTGTACAGTCGTTTGGTGAACGAGTTCGACTGAGACAACTATTTTTCACAAGTGACCTAAATAGTGACATCATTTTCACATTGTGATGTCACAAACAAGGAGAGAAACTTTATTCATCATATGGTATTTATAGACCTTGTGTATGGCTATGTGTGTACCGAATTTCATACTAATCTGGATTGTGGTTTTGAAGATAAAGAGATAGTTTGCGAATTTTTTGATCACCCCTCGTATGATTGTTCATGCGTAATTGCATGCTATATTATGGCGTCGGGCTTGCCCGATCGTCATCTAGGGATCAGTCAGGAGTCAGGTTTACGCGACCACACGTGTCAGTGGATGCATCCGCAATACAAAAAAGCAAAAGCTGTAAACCAATTTCTTTTAAAACGTTCACAATGAATAAAAGCTTGAATATAAAATCAAATCAATTGTATTTTCAATTAATACTACTACAAAACAACGATATTATGTTTAATTTTTACGCAAGAAAAACGTTATGGTTGTTGCGGATGAGTTTCTACAGAGAGGGTGCATCGAGTGACATGAATCACATTTTGGGACCGATTAATGTAATACAAACAATCTTAAATAAGGTAAAATAATTAAAAAATAAACACGAATACAACAAGACTATAAAGATTGAATTTCTTAATCTTAGCTTTACTTTAACCAATTTTAGCCGAACAACTTACGATATTGACCAGTAATGCCAGTATTACTGTATTTATCCATTTCCTCCATTTGTTTACCGCGCCCTATCGTAAGTCGATCGTACTTGTAACATTAGAGTCATGGTTGTAGTTAAGATGCAATCACTATACAACAGAACAACACTGACAATGGCAATTAATTAAAATATATTATGAAACCCTTCGTATGTCTTCGATTGACTGAAAAAAAATTAGATTGATATAGAGGATGGACATTTCTGACGATGTCTGGTCAATTCGAACCCTGACTCATTCGGACCAGGACACAACGTTATCAGGCCCTATACTGTAAATGTGTTAAGACTATTTATTTAATTTTATTATTATGTTACCGGAGTCAGTCACTTCACCTATTTGCAGATCTTTTGAAATTGTTTTTCTTGTTCGACGCCATTGAAGCCTTTCAGGCTTTTGATTTTAATTTTCAATGTGTATTTTGTAAAATTTAATGCGTATTTCTGCAAATACGCACCTTATCTGGTGCTCTGCATTTACAAAAAAACAGTCCTTTAAAAAAGCTAAAAAAAAATTTGAAAATTATTTCTGACATTATCTTTATTTAGATAAACTAGACTTTGAGGTATGCGCTCACAGGATGACATTGTTATGAAATTAATGCATTCATGTTCCTAGAGGACATTTACAAAATAGGTACATTGACATATCCATTATGTTAGGTACTAATGAAATAATCAATGAATGTGAATATAATGCTGTTTTTCATTTGTGTTCGTTTTTGGAATTTTGTAATGCAAAGACTTGAGCATGTTGAGTACAAGTTTGCAATAGCTGAGGTGTTATGAAGTAGTTTTAGGTCACCTAAGTAAACTCAGGTGACCTTTTGCTATCTGTTTTCGTGCGTAGTTCGTCGTGCGTCGTGTGTTAACATATGAACATTTTCAGCTTCTTCTCTACAACCACTCAACCAATTTCCACCAAATTTTACACAACACATCTATTGGTGAAGGGGAACAAAATTGTGAATTCCATTGTCCCTGCCTAGGGCCTGAGGGGTGGGACCAAAACCACTTTAAAAATCTTCTTCTTTACTCCTGGACATCAAGCAGTCAAACTGTTAGCAGGAATGGAATGATAATTGAGTCCTCTACCAAAATTATGAAATTCATGGCCCCAGGGTCAGGGGTTCTAGTGCTAAGGTGGGGCTCTATTGATTATATAGTGAAAATGCATTATTTCTTTAAAAATCTTCTTCTCTACTCCTGGGTATTAAATAAACTAACTAAGGACATAGTTATGATGAGGAAGAATACCTTTTGCAAAATTGTGAATTTTATGGCCCCAGGGTCAGGGGTTTTAGTGCTAGGGCGGGGCTCTATTGATTATATAGTGAAAATGCATGATTTCTTTAAAAATCTTCTCTGCTCCTGGGTATTAAATAAACTGAGAACATAATTATGATTTCAGAGGAAAAATACGTTTTGCAAAATTGTGAATTTTATGGCCCCAGGGTCAGGGGTTCTGGTGTAAGGGCTGGTCTCTATTGACTATATATCCATATCAGTGAAATATTCTGGAGAGGGACGTTAAAAGGTATTGATTATATAGTGAAAATGCAGAATTTGTTTGAAAATCTTCTTCTCTGCTGCTGGGTATTCAACAAACTAACTGAGTATATAGTTATGATGAGCAAGAATGTTTCTTCCAAAATTGTGAATCTTATGGCCCCAGGGTCAGGGGTTCTGGTCTTAGACTGGGGCTGTATTGGTTGAATAGAGAAATTGCAGAAATTGTTTGAAAATCTTCTTCTCTGCTGCTGGGTATTAAATAAACTAATGTAGGATATAGTTATGATGAGCAAGAATTTTTCTTTCCTAAATTGTGAATTTTTATGGCCCCAGGGTCAGGGGTTCTGGTCTTAGGCTGGGGCTCTATTGATTATATAATAAAAATACATTATTTCTTTAAAAATCTTTTTCTCTGTTCCTGGGTATCAACTAAACTTAATAAGTACATAGTCATGATGAGGAAGAATGCTACTGTGAATTTTATGACCCCAGGTTCAGGGGTAATATAATAATAATAATAATAAAGCCTTTATTTATCAAGGATGACATACTTTAGCAAAAATGCTAGTTTTAAAATATGGTACTGCATTAAAACTTACATACAGACAGTTATTAGTAAAACATGCTTTAAGGTCAAGATCTAGTAAATAACTTGAGACTAATTTTTTGGTGCTAGATCCATTATGACATCATAATCAATTTTAACTTTCTTTTTCCCGTACTTTATGGCTTTAGCAGAATGATGTAGAAAATTGGGTATTTTCATGTCATTCAATTTGAAATCATCTAAAAAGTAAACCGGATGCCTATATTAAATTTGATATTGATTTAAAGAAGAGGCCATGAACATACTAATTACCGTTTTCTGAGAGACTGTAGGCAATATGGATACATTTCCTTTGCCGAATACGAAAAATACTCCCATTTTCATGACTCTAACTTTTTATCCTCACAATAAATGTAATCAGAGCAGTGCCCTATGGAGCATTAAAACTGATTTCTTTGTCATTTTTGCAGAGGAAAAGGAAATATTTCGAGCCCCATTCAAATATTCAGAACGATAATGAACAATTACAGAACCATTGTTCAGATGAAGATCAAACTGGAAATTCAGAAAGACACATCAATACATATGTAAGTAAAATGCCTCGGATATGTATCAATAGTTCAGATCAATTACTGAGACAAATAAGGTCTCAAACCAGTGAGGAAAGTTTTAAGTGTGAATTTTGTGGGACAGCATTCTCTGTATCAGATGACTTTGCTGTCTGCATGAGGACACAAACTGGTAATGTATCTTATTGTTGTGATGCATGTGAAAAAACTTGGAACCAATCAGGTGCCTTACAGAGAAATACGAGGATAAACACAGATAAAACACGTTATAAATGCGATGTATTTGAGAAGTCATTCTGTGAGTCACAAAACTTGCAGACACACATGAATACACACACAGCTGAAAAGCCTTATAAATGTGAAGTGTGTGAGAAGACATTCAGTTGGCCAGGGAATCTAAAGAGTCACATGAGGACACATACTGGTGAAAAACCATACAAATGTGATGTGTGTGGGAGAGCTTTCAGCCAATCACAGAACTTAGAGAGTCACATGAGGACACATACTGGTAAAAAACCTTTCAAATGCGATGTTTGTGAGAAGGCTTTCAACCATTCACATATCTTACAGACGCACATAAGGACACATACTGGTGAAAAACCATACAAATGTGATGTGTGTGGGAAGGCTTTCAAACAGTCACAAACCTTACAATGTCACATGAGAATACATACTGGTGAAAAACCATACAAATGTGATGTGTGTGGGAAGGCTTTCAACCAGTCACAGAACTTACGGAGTCACATGAGGACACATACTGGTGAAAAACATTACAAATGTGATATGTGTGAAAGGACTTTTTCTGTATCATGCAACTTGCAGAAACACATGAGGACACATACTTGTGAAAAATCTTTTAAATGTCATGTATGTGGGCAGGCATTCAAGAGATCAAATAGCTTACAATTACACATGAGTTCACATACAGGTGAAAAACCTTATAAATGTGATTTGTGTGGAAAGGCATTCAATCAGTCAAATCACTTACAGAGTCACAAGAAGATACATACAGGTGATAAACCGTTTAAATGTGATGTGTGTGGGAAGGCATTCAGAGAGTCACATGACTTACAGAGACATGTGAGGATACATACAGGTGACAAACCATATATATGTGATATTTGTGGCAAGGCATTTAACCATTCAGGTCACTTACATAGACACTTGAGGACACATACAGGTGATAAACCTTATAAATGTAATATGTGTATTAAGGCATTCAGTCAGTCAAGTCACTTACAAAGTCACCGGAGGACACATACGGGAGATAAACCGTTTAATTGTGATGTGTGTGGGAGGGCATTCAAACGGTCAGATGACTTACAGAAACATGTGAGGTTACATACAGGTGACACACCATATAAATGTGATGTTTGTGGCAAGGCATTTAACCATTCAGGTCACTTACAGAGTCACATAAGGACACATACAGGTGAAACACCTTATACATGTGATGTGTGTGGAAAGGCTTTTAACCGTTCAAGTTCCAAACAGAGACACATTAGGATACACACAGGTGAAAAAAAACTTATGAATGTGGTGTTTGTGGACAAACATTCAGCAGATTAGATACCTTAAAAAACACATGAGGATTCATATAAGTAATAGCATATAAACGAAGTTGGCATTGTCAGACAAAATACCATGTAAATGAACATCAGTGATATACCTATTTATGTGAGCTGTTTTCAAATCAGATTTATCAAAGAAGAATATGAAATGACAAATAACACAATCAAACCTGTCCAAAATATCCTAAATAAAAATCTAATTTTTTTTTTTATATTATCCTTAATAACATTAACTAGACTTTGACCTGTGTTGCCTAACAGCATAGAAAAGAATGGGTTAAAATCCCAGTTAGCTACAAAGTTATGATGCAAAATTAGGATACAGAAAATCCTGTTTTTAGCTCACCTGAGCCGAAGGCTCAACAGCTTAAAATCTGATAACATTTTGTCTGGTGTTCTTCTGTCTGTCTGTCTGTAATTCTTTCACATTTTTGACTTCTTCTCAAAAAACGCTGGGCCAATTTCAACCAATCTTGCCACAAAGCATTCTTGGGTGAAGGGATTCAAGTTTGTTCAAATGAAGAGCAATACCCTCATTTAAGGGGAAATAATTGGGCATTAATGAAAATTTAGTTGTTTGTTTTAAAAATCTTCTGAAGAACCACTGTGCCAGAAAAGATGAAACCATCCTCAGGTAGTGTAGATTTAAGTTTGTTCAAATCATGACACCTGGGGTAGGGCGGGGCCACAATGGCCGACCAAAGTTTTACATAGAAATATATAGCAAAATTCTTTAAAATCATCTTTAAGAATAACAAAACCATAACTGATTGATATACCAATTTCTACTTTTTCATACCCACAGTGCTCAGGTTAGCGATGTGGCCCATGTGGCTTTTGTATTTTTAATTTTTTTTTTACTTTTCATACCATATAAGCAGAATTTTTAGCGAGGATTTAATTTTGGCTTTATTAGCGAAGGTGCCGATATCGCAAAATATTAATTGTGTTTAAGTTGTAATAGTTTTTTAAGTTGGCATTTCAAAATCCCTAGTATTACATCTCGCTAAAAATACCCAAATTTAAGGACAAATCGCTAAAGAACTATATGCGGTATATTACGTATATTTGCCCCCACAAAAGGCAAATTTTGAAAACTTCCTGAAATGTGCTGAAGAAACATGCACAATAACTCTCGATTCCCGCCTACATTTTGGAACCATTTAATTCAATATAAATAGCAATTTGTCCATAAAATCTTTGTTTAATACAAAGAACAGTTCAATGGTAATTGATAAATCATCTTAATACCAGTGCTAACTAGTAAATTATCCATAATTCCAGCTCTTGAAAAAAAGGGGGGTAGAAGATATTTTCCATTGAAATCGAAGTTTCAAGCATCACTGTATTTTGAAATAGTATTGGATATGATTAAATGTTCCTTATATCTTTTCTTATGTTTTGGGCTAATAAATAAAACATACATATTTCAATTGAATATAATGTTTCAGTTGTAAATCGTTTTGAAATTGTTGAAAAATAAGCAATTTTATCGTTTTTTGTCAGTAAACATACGTTCCACCCCGTGTCACACAAAAAGCTTTGGTATGAATTTGTGAAATAACATTCCGTATTACCTGTGAAAAGGAATTTTGTGACACAGGGGGGAAAGATGTTTTAAAAATATTTTCCATTTTCCGTTGATCTCTACAGTGAAAAACACAAGTTTTACCAAAATTTTAGAGTTATATTTCTTTGTTTTCCAAAATAAGTAATGTTTTATGAAAATCCATATAAGTAGCTATAAAAAATATTAAAAAATTCATCGAATATGTTTGAAAATTGACTTGGAGGTAGGCGGGAGAACAATACTATCCTTCGCAGTTCTTCAATAAATTGTATGAGAAATATAAATTAACAGAAAATATTATATTGTCAAAGCAGTGTATTCACAATTTTTGTTTTTATGTCACAAACTAGTCCGATTTTATACCTTTTTTCAGAAAGAGAACAAAATGGACAAAATTTCAACAATTTTAGCTTGAAAATTTATACAGCGCAAGTTTGTTCAGGAACAATATTGACATATTCATTGATATTATCATTCTACACATTATATCATTATCAAAATATTGATCCTGAACACACATGCGCTTGGTGACTTTTACTCAAAATATGGACAAAATATGTACATTTTTCTGTTAAATTCATAAAAAACTGAAATTTACGTTATGTTTGTGACGTCATTACGTACAAATGGTGTCATTACTTATGAAAATATTCAGTGCTTTGAAGTCAGCAAATACTCTCTTGATTAGAACTTAATATGATATATCTTCATCAAAGTTTGATTTGGGGGGCAAATATTGGTTATTACCGAATAAAGTCCTTTGCGTCTCACTAAAATTTCCACTTATTCATTAAGGACATTGGCAAGTAACGGTTTTCCGGAGAAAAAGGATTTATATCATGGGTTTTTTCTATTATAAAACTCATCGGATCACCTCGCCCTTTTCCGTCACACACTAGAAAAATTCTAGATACAAAAGGAAAACCAACAAAGCGTATTTTATAAAGGTAAACAAAAACGCACGTGCTGCCTACAACACCAGAATCATCTCTACAGCAAGAACGAAAAGCGGTGATTGATTTGTTGTATATTATATTCAGGGACAGGCAGTAAGCAGTGTTCATATCAGGCTATAATTTGATTTACCGTGGTTATACTGGATTAGGATGTGTCAGTTGCTAGTAGCTCCTATAACAGTTTACTGTATAAGATAGTGCTAAGGAAGCAACCTTTGGTAACTGCAAACATATTTTAAAAACAAATCCATACCAATGTTTTATGATAATTTGTTTCCAATAAGGTAAATTACATAATTAACGGAAATAGTTGAGCAGTTAAAGAATTCATACAAATTAGATGTTAAGGGAAGTAACTCTAAAATAAAGAACAGTGTTGGCAGATCTGTGTCTTGTTTCTAAATTTACATTTTCAGTCATGGTATCTAAATATCATTCAAAATGAGGATACAATAATGTATATATTACATAAACATTCTAAAATAAATGGGTTTTGGAAAAAAATTATGGTAAAAAATTATGAAGGTACATTTTATGAACATTTTACATAGGAAATGCATTGAGAACTGTAAAAACATTGATTTGACAAAATCTTAAAAGGGAGGGTGGCTTGTTGGGTTACATATATCAGAATATAAAACGTTTCATACCATTACACCTGCTCAAGAATTCTTCAAAAATTCTATACTAAAGCCAGGAACCCTGCCAATGTCCTCAAGAACTGGGTACATTATGTATTACAAGGCGGCCCTATAAAATCGGCAAACATTAAACGCACGATAACCTTTATTAAACTGTGTCAATTTATTGTTAAGGTTCCCCTTTGTGAAAAATTGGTATCAATTTTCTTCAACTCACGTGACCTTTTGTGTAACACTCAACACTGGTCATATATTTTGGAAATCACCTATTTTGGACGTTTTGCTACTCTTCAACTTTACATTTCGATGTGGCGGCATCCGAGTACATATGCGAAACTTTGCAGAAAGAACAAGTGTACCTTGGCAACTAATATGCAAGAGAAAAAATAACTGTACAAAAGTGCGGCCACGTCCGTTTTTAAGAAAAACTGTAGTTGAAAATACTTAGTTTTTGGATAGATGTTACTTTTCCTCCTCATTAAAATCTATACTTTTAAAGAAATCAAATGTTGAAGTCTGAATCTGATTGTGTTATTATATAATCTGTACTTTTACGGAAACTTATTGTTTAAATCTGTATCTGAATGTTATGAAAACCACATAATCTTTTCTTCGTAAAATTTATCAAGGGACATTGCATGGAAATCAATGACGCAATAGATTAAAAAACATGACGTCACCATGTGACATATGTTGAATAACAAAATTCTTCAGTCTTCCATAATAAAATAACAATATGATAAATTTTCAATCACTACATGCAATGAAAAACAGTCAATTGATTTATACACGTACCTCTTATCAAAACGAGTGCCTCCTTCGTATTTGATGTGATGTTGACTTTATGTTCAAGAAAAGATTTTTTCATGTTTTAATGAAAATAATCATGCAGCTTTTCTAAAGTATGATTTAAATTATATTTATCATGCTGTATGTTAACATCAGTGCTTTCAAGACAGGTTTAAATTAAACATGCAATTCAAAAGCGGATCCAGGGCCGTTGCGTCGAGCCCCCCCCCCCCCCAATCCACGGTTTGATTGTTAAAATTTGCTTGTATTTTGTTAAACAAGCATGTAATTATATTTTTATTACTAGCATTAAACACAAACTTAGCAGTAGATCTACACGTATGGTATGAGGCATTCCGAAAAATATTGATTTACCGCCATGGCAATGTAT